>NW_009201413.1:17886-46462 GCF_000690835.1 Fulmarus glacialis
ATACAGAAGATCGTCTGGATTCAGTTACAGCTGCATTTACTCCCACACATCTGCTCCCTTATTGTTATAGTTACCTTTTCTCGGGGGATTTAAGAAACTACCCAAAAAAAAAAAAAAACCTTCACCTTTAGGTCCGTGACGACGAAGATCAAAAAGCCTTCGGCATCATCTGCTCCCTTATTGTTATAGTTACCTTTTCTCGGGGGATTTAAGAAACTACCCAAAAAAAAAAAAAAACCTTCACCTTTAGGTCCGTGACGACGAAGATCAAAAAGCCTTCGGCATTCAAGCTGTTTAGAAATTGCTTTTCTATTTCGAACGCTGCCGTTTGACCACTGGGTTGCTAACACCGGCATGCAGCAGGGCCGGTGCCCTTCCTCTCCGTGTAGGTGTACGGCTTTTGTTTATAACGCACAACCCGCCTGTGAGTGGCGTTTCACTGGAAGGGACGTAAGGCAAGGTATAGCGAATCTCCCTAGCAACAAATGTAGAAACAGAAAAATAAACTTTGGATGTGCCAGGTTCAATTGATTACACAAGCTGCTGGGCTGGCTGCGTGATGGAAAATAGTAGGAGGACAGCCCTGAACGGGGCTGAGTCCGCTGACGGAGGTTGTCAGTGGGATTAAAGGTACCCAGAACATTGAAACATAAGGTCCCAATTGTGTCAAAATCTTATTTTAATAGAGCAATACGGTACGAGGAGAGATGCTTTCCTATTTCCCAATTATGCCTATGTGCAGAGTCTCCATGAGGCTGTCAAGACCAGATCTTATCGTGGTCTCACTGCAAAGATGAATCCTGCTCCGGTTGCAGGCAGGAGCAAAGTTCTGGTTTATTTCAGTGCTAACGAGGGTGGGCACTAAATGCATATGTTGATGAACCTCAATGCGGGAAGGCAGACGAGGATGCCAGGGCCGTCAGGGATGAAGCACTGCAGCAGCACACCTAAACATACACCCTGGCAGGGGGGTGCTTGGGCAAAGGGCGGAGAAAGGAGGAACCACTGAGCTCCTGCAGCGACTACAACTGACATGGCTATTACTGACATGAACAGAAAAACATGGTCCATTTTGGATTGCCCTCCTTAGCTGGTTAAGGCCAGCTTATGCGTATTTGGGGTTGGAGCTTGAACTGATTCAAAGACAGACACCGGCTGCATTTTCTATGCAGGAAAACACGAGCTAGGTACCCGAAGCAGTCATTTTCCAGGGAGACAGTTTAAAATGATTTGGTTTTAAGTACGGATGGACATGATCTAGAAGAACCGAAGTGGCGTATGAAGAAACGTGCATGGCAGAGATAAAGGTTAAGACAAGGGGAGGCATAGCTTGTCTGAACTATCTATCTCCTAATAACCCCACTAGTGAGCTAACATTACTGGGACCTGAAATGATGTGGGCAGACGGGGGTGCCTTTGCCCTAGCCAATGTGCTGGCTGCCCTGGGAAGGCGCTAGTTAGTCTCGATGGCGATGTGCGCATTATCCTCCCAACCATACAGTAGCAGTCCTATCGAGACCTGTAAGTAAGGAGAAACAGCGTATTCCTCAGCTTGTAAATTAATTTAATTCCTGGAGTGCACTTACAGAGTAATGCCTGAGGCTTACGAAGGCAAAATGGAGCTAGAGACAGCACATTAGTCTCTGGGGAGACATACCAGCTGTTTCAAGGCCTGATGGGGGGTAGGATGGAAAACAGTTGTATATGGTCTGCACCATCCACTTGAAATGAGAATATTTTCCCCTTACTTTCCCATACTATTTAAAAATCATATACCTGAATAAATATAGGAAATTAGCAACTTCACAGAGATGCATTAAGCCCAAATCCTGCGGTATACCTATGAGGTGCAATGCTGAAATAGAAACAGCAGCCTTCTCCTCCTACAGAGCATTACCAAGAAATAATGATTCTCTCTGATGAAGAAACAGATTAAAAGGGAAATTAAACTGCAGATTTAATTTCAATAGTAGTGCACCCAAGTCAGCTCATAAATAAGCCAATCTCACCATCTAAATTAGGCATCGATAGAGAATTAATGTCAGCCTTAGGAAAATTTTAACCTTAAAGAAAAGGAAAGGGTAGATGAATGTTCCCCTTTCAAATACAAATCTATAATCAACCCTCCCAAAACCGAAGATGTTTAGGGGCTGATGGCAGGCAAATTCAATTTAATAAATATGTAACAGGTTTTCATCTCACTGAAGGGGCAGCGTTGGCCCAAAAGCTGAGATCCAAACACTCCTAAACTTTGTGGAGGTCTAAATATATATCCAGACATTGTGACTAGCCCATATATTTTTAATAAGTTATACTGAGAGCCTGCATTCAGATACCTTACCATACTGAGGCACCTCAGATGCAAAGCTCTTCTCTAGATCCCAACCCTTGGTTTCCATAAGAAATCCGCTTCCAAAAGCTTACAGTAAGTGCTAGGGGTTTCTGTTTTGGCATCCTCATTTCTGCCTCCCAATGAGCGGTGGTTTGCACAGTACTGTGTCAGAATATCGTGTCTCCAGCTCAGCTTGAATCAGTCAGGTAAGGCACAATGCAGCTGATCGCTTAGAGCACATAATTATAGCATCCCTGAGCTGCTCAGAGGATGCTGGCACTGACAAAGTGGGAAAGGCTAAAAGCATCATATTAAAATGTCATAAAACATTCATTTTGCATGATTAGAGAAACCGTAATTAGCATTTTTCTTTTAGTGCTTGACTTTTTATTCCAGCTGCTCTAATACAGCTTCTTTCTACGGCAATTATTGCCAGGAAAGCTGAATTTGGCATTCTTTTCATGTCCACTTTAAAACCTGCTCTGTAATCTGTCAGCTAGGCAGGTCTCACATGCAGTATCTGAAGATAAGTGACGTTTTTTTCCCCCATAGTCCAAGTACGCTCATAGTAAGCTTCAATTGCTAAACACTGAATTGTAGGGATATGTCCATACTTTATTAAACAAATCATATAAATATGTTTCATCTCTGTTACTCTAGATTTATCTTGCCAAGCCTGAAGCTTTGTGTAAAAGGACTGACCCCAGGAGTGCATATGTCAAGCTGAATTAAGGAAAAGCAAAAAAAAAAAAAAAGTAGAGCCATATCTAAACTTCCTAAGCATAATAGGATGTTGATTAAATTGTTAGCAAGTTAAATAAACAAGCGATGTTTTTTTTAACTGTCCTTTGAACGCCTCAGACTTTCACTCGCCCTAGCTGTCTCTGAAGGTAAGGAGGAGAAATAGCCCATTGCTAGCGGGCATGCAGATTTCAGGAGGCAGTGCTCTGCCAAAGCTTTCTGAGGGACATTGGGTAAGTCACTGAAGCCTGGGGCATTTTGACATCTCATTTCCATCAAACTAATTGAGTTGTTGTAGGAGTAAATAGAGAACAGAGCTTTGCAGCAGAAGGGCAAGCTAATGTCTGCTTCAACGGGTAAGGCAAGCAGCCGCGTTGCTCTAGCAAAGAGCCGTGCACGGGCGGTGGGCTGGCCTCTTGGAAAGCAGCACCACCCTGTTAGGATCACGGCTAGAAAACCTGGGTCGGGAAGCACTGAGAAACAAGCCATTGCAGGGCTCTGGCCGTGCACGGTTGCTGCTAGCGGTACCAAGAGAAAAAGACAAAAGCTAGCAGGTATCCCCAAATCTAGTGGCTGCTTCTAACCATGAGAGGGTCATACGCTACTTGGTGCAGACTCAGGTAACATTGCTATGTCCATGCCACAGGTGGGAACCACCGACTTGAGGGGTGGAGAGGGTACGCTTTGGAGGCCTAAGTGGTCATCTACCCCTCCCCTGTCTCCGAAAGTTCTTCACCTGGGTATCACTTCTGTCTGGCTTTAGGAGAGCTATCTAGCTCACGTTCTACAAACGGTTTGCCACCTTTCACTTCCCTCAGGAGACTACTGCAAACCCTAAAAGCTCTTAACCTTCAGGGGAAAGATTTCCTTGGCACTTAAGCTAAATTTTTGCTTTTTCAGTGGCATTCTGCTCCGCTGAGCTCTTGCCATTAGTCCTTATTACGCCACTTAACAAGAGTCAGTCGCTCCAGCCACCCGTCAGCTGAACTGCCTCCACGCCGCTGGAAAACCATGCAGCCACGTTAGCGTGGCACCTTACTCCAGCCCTGTCTCCAGCTTCCCAGCAAGTGCATTACCTTGGGGACAGCCTCACGCTCACCCATGTATATAGATTTTGGACTGGAACCTTCAAGCTGCCCTTGGTGGGTAAGCAGGGTGAGCGCAGGATTGCCTGCATCCCCCCCCCGTGACCCACAGCCACTTAGAAAAACCACAGGCATCTTTCCTCATACATGTCTTTTTAGCACTCCCCCACTAACCTGCTTTTGTTCTTTCCTGAACCCCTGCGGAGCTATCAATCTTTTTCTGACAAAAAGTGTCAATTTTTCCAATTATAGCAAAGCTGTACAGAAATGCAATAGTATTTCTTGGCTCATTAATAATTTCAGAGAGGTAACCCCATTTTTCCTCTGTTGTATGATTTACGAGTTGGTTTGTCATCTCGTATTAAATATCATAGGTAGACATTAACTAGCTAAACAGAGACACTCTTGTTTCCCTAAAATGATGCTTTAGATATTTCAAGTTCCAATCACCTTTCTGGTGCCACATAAATTCCTAATTAAAAAAGTAAATAACAAATGCTCTTCTTCAATATGCTAATAAGAAACCTCAGTATGTCCGCACATTGCCATAGAGCTCTTTAATATTGGAGAAACTTAGAAAGTGCTTGTATTAGTTTTACTTACTTACAAAAGGATCTCACCAGCATTTGAGGAAGAAAAACATGAAAATCAATACCAAGAAACATAAACACAAACAAGGAAGATATTAAATTAAGCCACGTTTGAAAAGTTCCTACTCCAATGAGTACATGATGTGCAGCCAAAAACTTATTTTTATACTACAGAAAGTATTTAAGTGAGCACATCTGCAATGAGCTTCTGTGGGAACATATACCGGGGATCTTGTTCACACAACGTACACAGGTGGATTCACGTTTAGACAGCGGACTCTGGAGCATCGCGCGCCACCCATGCTTTCTGCCCACCTTCCCTGCTGCACACAGCTTTGGAAAATTGGTTCAGCCTGACTTGCCAGCATTTCGAGATTTCTATACATACGGCTGTGGATCTTCCTATTGCCTCTCTGGTTTTGCTGGAAGGGACCGTAATTTCCCGCGCATCGGCTTCCCCCCACTATTTACCTGCAGCACACAGTTCTTTGCCAAACTGAATCTCAAGCCTGGCGAACGTATCTGAGGAAAGCGCCTGCCTTGCTCTCCTATGCCACCCCCTCTCCTTTTGGGAGGCCCCAGCCCTCCCATAGACGACCCGGCACACCGGATCAACACGAAGAGCCCTCATGTTGCAAACGGCTTCCCGGCAGCTGAAATTATTCCAGCAGGGCCGATCGCAACGCAATGCCTGGGGGAAAGAGCAATTCCTGACAGATACCATCTCCTGTCTTCAGATAGGACGTCAGCAGTGCTCTTCATTTATCTTAGCGAGTGATAAGACGAAGTGGCAAAGTAATGATGGACCTCACAGGAGAAACCTGAAAAGCAAACCTTTCACGGTTGAGCAAAACCAGTCCTTTTCAGTCACTCTTCTCTTTAGCTCGCAGAAATGGCGAGTTCTGTAAATGTTTTCAATAGGCTGCAATTCCTTTTTGTGCAATTATAAATATTTTAACATATGACATCAGTACAATATGTTTTCATTGTGTTTAGATCTCTTTAATTAGGATGGGGCCCGAGTTCTCCTTGCTGCCTTTGGTACTTGGACTTGGCAACCAAATTTGTTTTGTCTCAACTTACTGTTCTTTCCTCCAGTGCAGAAGGAGCAACGCGCACTTCTTTTTTATTTATTGTTCTTGATAATTGGCTTCGTTTTCAGTCAGAACTGATCTGATCATCATGGAAAAAGAAATAAAACACATAAAAAAACCATTAAGGGATATTTATCTCCAAGTTAGAAGGGTAGTGAAAATAACCAGAAGGATGAGATAAGTGGTATTTCTAATCTAAAGGATAAAATCCCCACTTAAACATCTACAGACGATGATACAGCTTTCAAACGCAAGTATTTATGCCCTTTTATTTCTGGACTTTGCACTTAATACGGTGGTTAATTTATAGCAAGCAAAGGCATAATTTACAGGATTGCAATAAGCCAGGAGCCCAATCCCGCTACGAAAGAAGTCAATGACACTCCGCCCGTTCCCCCTCCATCACACGGGCCATAGCTGCACGCTGGGTCGCACCTGGACAATGTCACCAGCCACTGCCCTGGGTACCGACCGGAGCAGGGCCACCCCACGTACCCACCACCTCCCTCCCCTCGGGTGAGGACCAGAAGAGGGTCCCATCCCAACTCAGCTGCTCCAAAAAGCCCTCAACGCCCTCCCAGCACCAAGTCCCGCCACCCTGCAGCCATGCTGGGAAACTTCGGGATTATTCACCCCGCGGCTGGAGCCCTTGTGCACTGCTTAGTAATGCCAGAAGTGCCAGCCAAGGGTACTTTCCATAGCTTGTTTAATGTTTCCTGGTAATCGCTTAAGTGACAAGCGGGCCCAAAGGCTGGGCAGAAGGAGCTGTTTCGCTGGGGCTTAGGTGAACGATGAGTGGCGGGCGGGAAATTTCTGTTTGGGTACATCCGACTACCAGAATTAGTCTGCAACTTTTGCTTGCTTAGTTGTGGTCATCGAAATTGCACTGCTACACCGCATTATTAGTCAAGGCAGATACTAAAACGACCAAGTTGCTAGAAGATGGAAACAAGCTAGTTAATTAGAGCGAAAGATTACAAATTAGCAAAGTACACAGAGTAAGAATGCAACTCCCTTTGTAAGCCAATATGGCAAGGACAATCGGTTTTTTTCCCCCTAAGCAAGCTAATAAGGAATGTTAAGCAGGGCTCCATTTGCTCTTGAGAGAGAAGCTTTTAAAGTAGATTTAAATGTATTAACTAACATACCAAGATGCTTTATGAGAAATCCTGGCAATAGAATTACAGAGGTTGACAGCACATTTGAAGTGAAAAATTAAATCGTAACTGGTGTGCTCCATCTAATCCCATTCATTTCAATCAGTACGAGAGCAAAACTTTGTCGTAGAACGAACAAGAACTAAATGAACAAGATGCTTGGGGACTTTCTGGTTCTTTCCTCGATGTCTCCTAGGGGCACACGGAGGGAGTTTCATCCTGTGATTCAGCCAACTGGCCAAAGATTGCTCGTATCTGGGTCTGATTCTCTGCTCCCTGCCTGACTCTGGGCACATCAACTCATGGCCACATCCAGAAAAGGCAATTGCAGGCATTTAAGCAGGACGCAGGCTCCAAGTGGGTCTCTGTAAGACCCACAGCGAGAAGCAGAGAGCCCAGCTCGGCACCACGCAGCCCTGGAGCCAGGGGAACTTGCTGGAGCTTTCTGAAGCTGCCCAAGCCAAGCAGGTAGGACCTATTACCTATGGAGCCAAACCAGTAGAGCACGCCTAACCCACGCACAGGACCAGCTTCTCCCACGTAATACAGCTGCTTTCTTTCCTCTAAACATGTAGCAGTAGCTGTCTCCAGGCCAGCAGTTAACGCTTACCTAGGGAGTGGCTTTCTCAGTCTGAAGGCTTTCAAGGTTTCCACCACCAAGGAAAGCAGCCTAACCATCTGAATGGGGGCTGTCCTCCTCAGTGGGGAAAAGAGTCCAAGCATGGAAAGAAAGGAGACGGCGCGTTACAACCTCACATAAACACCAAGAGCTAAACTCATTACCCCGTACAAAGTGCCTGGGAAATCAAAGCTTACAGTGTGTCCTCCTGGAGAAAGAACGACAGCGCTGCGGATGTAACAAAAACATGTGCTGTGGGTCTCTCTGAATTAAAAAAATATTTTATGTGTTTTATGATACAGCATTAAATGCACGAATACGGCACGTGAAAGTACTGAAGTAGTAACATGAAAGAGATGGATATTTATGTTTAAAAATCTCCAACTGTTACGCAACTCACATCTTTTTTCTTTAAGGATAAAAATTTGCATACAAAAGAGAGAAAATGCTTGGGTGATAAAAATAAGGAGGAGGAGCAACACGATCCTCAGTTCAGATCTTCCCTGAAGTTTTGGAAGAAACCGGGAAGGAAAGCAAAGGCAAAGCTTCCAACGATACCGTAAGTTACTCAGTAAAAGTCTTTAGGAGCACATGTCTTTGAAGTACCATGGGGAAGGCTCAATCCTATTACAGCCCTCCTGAGGAAGTGTTAATCTTCTAGACAAAGAAACCAAGGCTCACTTTTTATGAACTCGCATGTATTTTTGATTGCTTCTGGCTTGGTTTATTTGTTTCTTTAAGGCTCATCAAACCCATTTTTTTTTCTGAACCACTAAACCTACAGTTCAAGTCAAAGGCAAATGGAAGCTGCTACGAAGCATCAGGCCACTTTCTTTTAGGAAGGGTAAATTTATGGGCCTATATTTAACCGTTATTGATGAAATGCTGGCGTTGTGGAAATCAATAAAATAGTCCATTGCCAAAAATGGCACTAGGATTTTATTCTTGATTTAGAAATTGCTGGCTATGGTGAAAAAAAAAAGAAAAGAAGAGAAAAAACATGTTTTGCAGGTTCATAAAAAGGGATGCAAGAAAAAAGGCAGAGTGCTAGGAGATAAGCTATATTGATAAAACGTAATCCTTTTTTGTTGGAATTAAAAAGGATTCACGGTTTGTATTTCTGGTGCCTTAGACTACATTTATCATAAATAAGCCTAAGTTAGTATAACGTCGTAGCACAGTCTGTTGGGAAAAATTTACAAATCAGCCCCTTTATTAGGATTACTGTTATTACCTTGAGGGAGGGCACTCAAATCCAAACTCTGGGCTTTTTTTTATCTTCCAGAGACAGATGAACAGCTTTTGGTTGGGGATTTTTTTTTTTTTAAAGTATAAAAACCAATTACTGGTCTTGACTGAAGCTGAATTCAATTCCTTTTTTGATGTTCTGCAGTGCACTTCTGAGCAGCTTTTGCAAGCTATGACTAGCGCACAGCATTTGCAGTCCCTCCACAAAACAGAAAATATATTTGTTAGCTTATTACTACTAGAATAACGGCACGGACACGACTCACACAGTTTGTTCTTGCAGCGATGATGAAGAAAATTCCCAGTATGAGCAAGGGGAAAATCACAGTGATTGATTTCTGATTTATTTAATCAGATGGGTTTTTTTTACGTTTAGGTGTGGATTCATCACATCAGATGTTTTTCGTCACCTCCACCTTCTTGCAGAAAGGCTGGCAGGTCCCAAAGGCAAGCTGTCCCAGAGGGCAGCACGCGTCTTACGCAAACCCGTACCCCGCTCAGGAGGCCTTCAAACGGTGTTTAAAGGATTTAAAGACATGCTGCACTTCTTTTTCCTTTGCGAAGATCAGGGACGCGTCACTTGCCATGTTCACCCTTGCTCTTGTTGACCAGGGGACTGGCTGCCTGTGGTTTGCCTGCTCTTTCCCCCGGGGCCCAGCCTTGCTCCCGGGCCGTGCGCCGTCCTGCCTGCCGTCGAACACGAAACGCTGCGCGCGGCCACCCGTGGAGAAGGAGACAGAATTGCCAACCACACGCGGGCCTCCACCTGGTATCCAAGACCAGGATCAAGACTTAAAACGCAGCAAACGCGTTTGTTGTGGGACTAACGCTGCTCTGCTTGCGCACCGCAAGCTGCTCGAGTCGGACATTAAGTGGGGAAAAAATGCACCGTGGAATTTAGTTATTACATTAATTCGATTCGTTAAACAGCAAAGGGGAATAAAAAAGATAGACGAGAGCAGCTTCAGACAGAAACAAGGAGCGTATCCCGCTTTGGACAGCCTCACGCGCTGTGTATGGCACAACACGTAGTTTTCTTCTTTTTGTTTGTTGTTTTCAGTTTAGGTTTTATCCAATTATATATCTATTGTGTGACAGGCCTGGCATGAGAGATCCCATTTACAGGAAATATTTCTGAGATCACAGGCCCTGCAGGCTAAATGCAAACACTGGAGCAGATGGTAACTGATCCAGTAGAGCTGTACCTAGGGGTGCTGGAAGGGGGAAAAGACTTGGAAAGTAAAGCCGCTAACAAAATAACCTCGCATTATTAAAAACTACAACCAAATCAGCCCAGCGAGCAGCTAGGGACCTCATTAGGGATGCCTCTGACCACTGCCGTCGACCTGCTCATGGCAAGGGGCCGGGGGCGGGAGGGAGGACGGGCAAAAGAGGGCGCGTGGTTACAAAATGACTTTCTACCTGCCCGAGAGGAGGGCAAAGGGGGTGTTTTGCCCGTTGAGTAATCACCTTTGGGTAGCGGCAAAACTCTTGGAGGAGAAACACGAGAGCTAAATGTCAACCCACCCTTTAACACAGTCGTTCCCAGGCTCTCCCCTTGGCACGGCCGGAGGATGTTGAGACTAGCCCTGCGAGACGAGCTCCCTCCCCTTCCTAACAATACGGCGTCTGTGCCCGGCCTGGGCCTGCTGATGCTCCTATTCAAGCGGGTGCCCTCTAATCTGCAATGCATCTTGTGTTTACAGCAGCCCGGGCTGAGGCCAGGTCGGCACTGGGAATAGCTGACCAGCGTAACTGCGGCAGCTTAATGGCACAGGCGAGCTCAGGCGGTGCAAACACCGTTTATCCTGGGGGAGGGTGGGGATTAAGGAAGGAAGCTTGCATCAATACGCTTTCTAGCACTTTCTTGCAGCAAAAAACACCCTTTTGATGATAAAACTGCATTTATGCTAGGGTTATAAAAGTGCCGTGACGAGAAATGACAGCCCTAATGAACTGTACTGTAGCAGGAAAACAATTCAACCACAGACCTGCAAAAGCAGGTAACTTTCCCTCCCCGTATATTTAAGTAGCATCTATCACAGTGAATTTCCGACCTCGATGCTATGACAGTATCTCAGTATAATGACAGTAACTTCGGTTTTAAACACATGAGGGGAAGCTCAGGGGGACTGGATGATAAAAGTGAGATTCCAGACCAGTAAACGGGAACAGCTGACCAAAGCCCTTGAGAAACACTGACTCATTCAGGATTAGTATTTTAAAGGTTGGTAAAAGTTACATCACTTCATAAGGCAAAGTGCAAAATATCAGCGTAAGTTACTTCACCTACTTTATTTGCTGGAGAGGGAGTAATTACGTCCACTTACCTACGTTAATTGTACGGTCTCGTCTTTACTAAGTAAGGTTTCATTAAGCTAGAGGTGGTCCCTCAACTATGGCTGTGTAATTTTTAACACTTCTGCTTTTGTCATAGAATCATAGAATCACAGAATCAGTCGTTTAGGTTGGAAAAGACCTTTAAGGTCAGCAAGTCTAACTGTAAACCTAGCACTGCCAAGTCCACACTAAACCATGTCCCTAAGTGCCACATCTACACGTCTTTTAAATACCTCCAGGGACGGTGACTCAACCACTTCCCTGGGCAGCCTCTTCCAGTGCTTGACAACCCTTTCGGTGAAGACATTTTTCCTAATACCCAACCTAAACCTCCCCTGGCGCAACTTAAGGCCGTTTCCTCTCGTCCTGTCACTTGCTACTTGGGAAAAGAGACCAACCCCCACCTCGCTACACCCTCCTGTCAGGTAGTTGTAGAGAGCGATAAGGTCTCCCCTCAGCCTCCTCTTCTCCAGGCCGTCCTACCCGCTTCGGGTTCCGTGCCTGCTTCTCGCTCATTTGAAGACTTATCCTGCCATCCCTTAGCCTTCTGCACTCCTTCACAGACCAAACAAGCAGCGTTCGCTCTCATTTTCCTCGTGGGCGATGCTACCCAGGCCACAGGGGAGTCCCCTGGACTCCCCCTCAGACTGGCCGACTGCTTTTTTGTTCGAAGCGGGGCACAGCATCCAGCTGAGACTTCACCAGCGCAGAGTCTCTGTATAAAGGTTACTTCACACGTCTTGCGTCTCACTCCCCTCATATGACTTTTTCACCCTTTGGAATGCAAAAATAAGCCCCGATTTACATGAGCAGTCCGGTTTTACCAGGATCCTCTAACATAAACCCCCCCCGCCGCTGCAGAGCCCTGTTTAAATCAAGAGGCCTTCACACGGGTGAGGATGTCTTAAAGAAAGATCGGGATGTAACTCTGTCACAATTATTATGATTTGGTAACATTTAGCAGCTGTGGTTTTTTGCTGTAGACATCAGTTTTATAGTTGAAACTGTTCCTTTAATTTTTTTTGCAAGAATGTTTCACTATTTTTTTTGTCATTGTTGTTTCCTGGACTCCTAAATATAGCCAAGTGGAACAACTAGCACCTCTGTAAACTGTTGGTTAAATGCCACGCTGAGTTTCATTTTGCGCTCTGGAAGGCCATTTAAAACACATCAGACTTGTAGAGCTTAAAATTTAGGAAATTATTTACATTCTGGGAATAACTTCTAACCATTTCCTCAGGCTTTTCTGCCTTTAACACACGTTAATGCTATTCCCACCAAATAAAAGCGTGGCCTGAAAAATACCAGGTGTCAAAATAAATGGCACTTCAAAGTTCAAAAAACACAATTGAGAAATGAAAAACTGGAAAGGTTGCTCTGCTGTCACGAGGTGTTTTGTCACCGGGATGTTAAACAGCAAGTGGATCGCTTTGGGCTTCACGGGAAATTTCAGGCAAAGCCAGAGAGGCAAACTCACTGGTAGCAAATGAAGCCACTGCTGCACTTAACCCTACGGAGCTGAGTTGATTAATGTCATTATTTAGTATAAAGGCATGCTATTTCAAAACTAAAAACATCAAGGAATTGAGTGTCACATTTCTGCCTGAAGAGGAAGTAAGATGTCCATCCGTCTAGTGTCTACACGCCACAAGGTGTAAGATGGCGAATGGCATGGCCATTGGAGGCAAGGCATGAATCCCTCACTCCACCCTGAAAAAAAACCCCCACACATGACAGAAAGCTGAGGTATGGAGGTCAGTATTGGAAAACACAGTAAGTTCTCGGTCATCCAGAAGCCTGTGCTACATCCCTTGACTCCGAGGTCATTTGAAAGAATGGAAGCTCTGAAGTCCCTTTGAAAATAAGACTGCCCGACCCACAGAGAGTAAAACTTGCTTATTTATTCAATTTTCTGTCAACATTTCAAAGGAATTATCATCCCCATTTTGCAGCAACTAAGCTGTTTGCCTAAGGTCAAAGAGTGAATTAATGTTAAACTAGATTACAGAGTATCGTGGTTCCCATTCCTGTGGTCAACCAGCTAGCATCTGATTAGGTCACCCCAGTACATTTAATTTAAAAAGCATGTTGAATCTAACACTCTGCCTAAGAAGTGCTTGGGCCCTCAATAAAAAGTCATGTGAAAGTGAGAGAGGGAACAATAAACAAGAAGGCTTCGTAAGTCTCGGTAACTTGCAAACCCAACGAGACAAAGAGCAATGCAAAGTACTGTACTGAAATATCGGCATTTGCTGCAAAAAAAGTCACATAAATACTCTCGGCTTTTCGGGCACAAATGCAGCCTGCAGGGTCTGACCGTTGCTGTGGTCCGGGGCCAGAGCGAGCAGCTTTGGGGAGGCTCAGCAGCTGCTCTCTGATAGCCCCAGCAGTCCTCGGCGTCTGCAAAGGCATCACAGCCTGGCCAGAAGGAAGGTATAGTGAAAATCAGGTAGAATGAATATCACTCAAAATGACTTCTTGTATTTTTCAGCTTTAAAACAGAAGGTGGGCTACAGGACCTGTCCGGACACACACACAAAGAGAGTCTCTTTCAGAATCACCAACTGGCCCGTGCTGGAAGGGAGACTGGAGAGGCTTTACATTATGAACTGCATTCCTCTTCCAGGTGCCGATGAAATCCGTAACACCAAAAAAAATTAAGATCTTTGCTAATTTTTTTGTATTTGCTGAAAGGGCTGGTGCTTCTCAGAAGAGAAACACATGTTTTTGCAAGGCCCAGCTATTGCTTCTGTTACCATTGGCAAGCCAGCAAATAGCTGCCTGCCCAAACCAAACTGCAGCACCTCACATACGAGCACTTGTATCCCTGTACATTAAATATTCTCAAGCAAACCCTGATCTCTGAATTCATACTTTGAAGTAGTAGGAAACTTACAAAGATTTTGCTGAAAATATATATTCAACATCATTTGTTGACAATTTCAAACATCAAATAGCCTCCTGTACCTGCTTGATTATTTAAACAAAGCTTGTTCAGTTTGCCTGCCAAGCTAAATGTTTCTGAAGTCACCATTCAGACAACCACCAAGTTACGTAAACTGTGAAGACAGGTCTTCAGAAGCCCCAACCAAGCCCTGCAGCACATCCACAGAGCCCACGGAAAGAATAGAGCTCGGCTTTATGTGGGATTACTGAAGATCAGCTATTTCTGAAATCTTCCGTGAGTTGCCACTCTTGCTCTGCAATAAGAGCGCTTTGTTCCTCTTTAGCCAAACCCAACGCTGCAATACACTAAAGACTGCTCAGGAGCAACGCGGCCTCTTCCCAAAAAAAGACTACTGGTTCACGAACTTGTTCAGGAACAGCTGCTCCTCCATACCTGTTTCTGAATAACACCTGAGTAGAGAAATCCTGGGAAATCAAAAATGTCAAGCTACGGACTAGCGAGATACGTTAGTCACCTATACGCAGGTCATTGGGTACCAATGGAGGTTAACTAACCAGTGGAGGTTAACGAACTGTCCTGGATGAGCTGTACGAAAACCTGTTAGGAAATCAGAAGAACAGTCACTACAAAACCTTAAAGATCAAAGAGCGGAGTCTCTGCTGGCAGAACCACCGTGAGTTTCCCAAAGGGTTTCTGTGGAGCTCTCCCCGTGTACCACCTTCCAGCTTGGATACAACCAAATCACTGGCGATTTTCATGGCCTATCACTCTGCGTACACGTGATCCCTCATGAACATGCCTTTTCACACACAAAATGGTATTCTCATATGGAAAATAAGCAATTTATTTTGCATATAAGTTCAGTCTTCGTGTATGAAAGTTTACACGCAAACAAGTACATGAAAATCAGTGTCGTGTTTTCTAAATTTAATTCTAAAAGTACACTGCACAAGGAATAGCAAGAAGACATACTGAACAATTCATAGTACAATTCATACATTTTAAGATAACACCTTCTTTTCCTACTCTTGCCTCTCTGAAGATCTTTCTTAATTCAGCAGTTAGCCACATACCCACTTGCCTTCAAAACATCCCACAAAGGTTTGTGAATGTGTAATAAATGCACAAGACATGCCTCCCATAGGTTGCATTAATAAGGGTAGGGTTGCATTTCAATCAAAGGAACGATAATTATGTACTTAAAGAAATTTTTCTAAATGGGCGGGCAGCAGTGAAAAAGAACGTATTCATGCATCTGTACAATGTGGTCTCTGTCCATGAAAAATCCAATGAGGCTTAACAGTTGCATGAGGAGGATGTGGGATGCCTTTTCTCCTGTCCACTTCCCCTGGCTCACGCACCTCTAAAAGGTCCTACCATCGCAGGTCTACAGCTCTGTTGGTAATTTCACCAACTAGTTTTACCAAGCCTCTCCTCCAGACTCCCACAAAGCAGAAGTATCCAGCTTGTGCCCGCATCTTCTACGCTAGCACGGAGGAAAGCTTGAGAGCTACTGCTACACCCACAGCTGTTTTCCACGAATTTGAAGAACGCAATCAGCCTAATTGTTTCTTTGAAGATAGACCATCCTTTTCCTGTGGCCTAATTTAGACTCAACATTAAAAGCATATAAAGCTAAAAATGGAAAATCACTCATAATTGAACTTGTAAAATATAGAATCTATTTTTCACGAAACAATCTCAAATTCTACTTTTTTTTTCTCGTACAGACGGTTTCCTACCTCATATGGAAAACACTACAGCAATGACCTACTCAGTTATGAACTCCAGCACTTCTGACCTGTAGCAAGCAGGACACAACCCGAGGTGAAAAAAGACGGCTTCGGATCTGACTCAAAGTGTACCAAGGTCAAGTGAGAGTCTGCTGGGACTGGGATCGCGCCTGCCAGGACTGCAGACCTTCTGAGACAAAAGCAGTACATGACAGAAGAGCACAGAGGCAATAGCAGGAGGCCAATAAACACTGGCCTTTCGCTGAAAATGAGCAGCTGTTGGGTGTTATGATAAGCCGCTAAAATAATGCTGTTTACTTGCCAGTGAGTAAGCAGTTTCAGAGCATGCTTAGTAGCGGGAATGTTATACTAGCAACACGCACAATTCTGAAACATGAAACGTCTTCAATTTAGCAGGAGAAACTGAAGTTGTGATGCGCTCAATCACCTGTTTGGCTCAGACCTCAGGGCCCAGGTTGCACCCAGCTGATGATACGACCTCCACACAAAGACTGGCATGCAAGGAGCTAGTAAAATGCCCCCAAACAAGAAGTCTTAATGGGTCCTTGCAAAACCCGGGAACTGTGCTATCCATTCTTCAGCACCATCTACTGGTACCGTACCTAGCATCAAACTATTTATTTGCCTGCAGGCCATGTCCAGCTGTCACTTGCCCACTCCTCCAAGAAAACCACAGACCCCACTGGGTCCAGGGTCCCTCTGTCACTAACAACAGACTGTCCCACATGGCAGATACTCCCCAATGACACTTCTGGGACCTACCGAACTCCCTCCCATGCTGAGATGCTTAGAGCTTAGACTTGAACCAGCTCATATGATACCGGGGCCTGGATTGAGGCTGTTTCAGGTCAGGAAACGAGATGATGTATTCCCATGACCAAGGCGTTCCTGATCATACCTGCAATACTGACCTATAAATACCCTTGGATCTGCTGACCACAGAATGCCATCTGACAAGCGCTATCTTTCTTCCTCTTCACGCCTCTATCACCTTTCGGGCTTCAGTCGCATCTAAGTGGCATCATCACGCTCGAGTGACTTGGACAACGATGCTCCACTCATTCAAGAACGGCTTTAGGAGGACAAGAGACAAAGCGCAAGGCACGGCAGCATCACCAAGGATGGTACGCACGCTAACCACAGGCAAACATACTAGCTTTGCATGGGGGAAGCGCAGACCACCCCAGCTGTGCCTCCCCAAAATGGAAAGGTGTTTGCGTCTCACCACACAAGCTCTGAGCAGCACTCGCAAAACCAGCCCCCAGCAAATACTGGAAACGCAGGTCGCAGCTGGTTAGGCTGCTTCTGGAAAGCAAAGCAGTTGAAGGAAATGTTCTCATTAATAGAAAGAGGCTTTCTGGGGCCACGTGGACAGTTTGGGAGACCAGAGTCAGTACAATGCACAGGCTCTCATCTCGGCTTCAGTGTCCTCATGCCCTGTTGTTTCACTGCTTTAGCTGAATGTTGGGAAAGTGTTGACAGGGATTTCAAAGGGAAGTTTCGAGTCTAAACACATTGTTGAATCCAGGCCCTTGGTAGTTGTTTTGTTGCACAAGAGAAAGGAGGGAAAACATGAAATAAAAAACCCACTGCAAGCACTTTCCCAGGGCACAGGCGCAATCACCCAAAGGGCTGAAGCCCAGCCGGTCCCGCGCCGTGCCCACCCACTGACTCGCTCGCAGCATCCCTCCGCCAGCCTCCAAATGTCACGCCGCCAAATCGGTCAGCACCGTTTCATTTGTTTAAATGGCGATTGCACGGGAGCTGATCGGCATCTCCGCTCTCCGGGAGCAAATGCCCTGCCGCACCTGGTCCTCCCCCTGCCAGCCCAGCACCCAGCTGGAAATAATGACCATTTCTCAGGGATGCTGCCAGGCTACTTAGTAGAGCATAGCCTGAAGAGAAGATGAAAATCACCGCTGGCAAGAAAAAAATTCCAACTGGGATTTTTCAGCCTGTTTTGGGAAGACACGGTAGATGTAAAGACCAAAAAAAAAATCATCTCTCTTACCTTCTCGCATAAGAAAGCACCTTTGAAGATTCAGAACAAACAAAATTTACCCAAACAGAGCGTGAAGGAGGACCCACATAAGATGATAATTATTGACATTCCACTTTAAGCCTAATTTTTAGGTCTAAACACGGAATTCAAATATGCAATACATAATGTAGGCAGAAGTGAATTTCACCCTCTGATACCCGAGGTTTTTTCCTGTTTGGCTCAGTCATTTAAAGGAACAACTTTCCCCTTGAACTCTAATCATTTTTGAATGAATTATTAAAAAGCCTGACTTTACAAGCAGATTTCCTTTTATATACAACAGCACACAAATAAAAGAGGAAACTGATTAAACAGGGAACATGACAGTATTCACTTGACAGCGTACTTTGTAAAAACCAAATTGGGCATGTGTGGTGCACGTGCGCACATCTGCGGGCGAGGAGGGGTGGTTTATTTCTTCAGTCTTCCTTCTCATTTAGAATGAGCATGTGCCGTTCTGGCACTTTTAATTTTAACACATCCAGCTAATTATGATTTTTTTTAAAGTTGGTAGTGCCTCTTTAAAGAGATAAAATACTTTAGCTTGCATTTATATTTATTTCTATAAATTTATTTTGAAGTAATGGAGCTTAAGTTGCATTCTTGAACGGCTTGCGTTTCATCTCCAAAAAATGCTAATAACTCTGGAATATATAACTTACTCCTTCTTGTTGCAAACAGACTCTAGATTATAGTCATAATAAAAACCAAGGGATGCTGCCAGCTCTCTTTTGAAAAGTCACGGCAATAAGATGTCTACATTTTGCAACTTCATGTACTTATTCAAGACCGATAAAAGACTTCTTTTGAAGTAAATTATAAGTGTGCAGTACTTTGAAGTGATTAAAAAGGAGTAAAATAGCTAAATATGCCTATTTTTTTTGTGAAAACAATCACGTTTGTAACAGCAAGGATGTAGCATGAATGGGAACAGTTTTCCCGTAACTCCAGGCACTAAAGCAAAGCTTCTCTCGGGGAGGATGGGCACGTGGGACTAACCACGGTTTTCGTGTCCAGCCACTGCATAGGCTGAGGCTTCTGTCGATGACAAGGGAGCCAGAGCCATCCACCCCCCGCACTCCTCATTGAGGCGTTTCTCACCGGTGTTACCTTTGCACCAAAGGCTTTGCCTTCAAAGAACAATTTAATCCAAAACGTAGCAGGCAGAGTTCCCTTAGCTCTGTGCTCCCTCTGCAATGCATTTTTTTCAGGTCCTTTCTGTCCATTTCTGCGGAGGGCATACACGTTCAGTAACTTACACATTTGTCCCTATTAGATACTATTAGCTTCCCATATAAATCTCATTCAAAAAAAAAAAAAAAAAATTAATGAGGAACATGAACATACTAGCCAGCTTGCTTTCAGAAAATTACAAATCCATGCAAGAACATGATGACAAGATGATTTTGAATGAAAATAGCACCAGTATAATCCAAGCCTAGGAAACGATTCCTCCGATATTAAGGTCACAAACACTAAGGCTGATTTTCCGGGTACAAATTGGACTGTGAATCTCAGTCTACGTGGCTACCCAGAATGGTATCAGTTATGCTGTAGAACTCTCCTGCTCTTCGGAGGACCAGCGCAAGCCTGCTCATCACCTAAGGCCAGCTGAGGCTCACTGGGAGAAGCGCCGCGATGCCGATGCCTTGCCCTGACCCTCAGCGCTGGGGTGAGTTCTGCCCGCAGGGAGTAACCGGAGGGGACATGCTGCCAAGCCACACACCCGATACCCACCAGCCAGATCACATACCCAATTGCCGGCTAACGGCACAGAGTAGACGGCATGTATCCTCTCCAGCGTGCGATCCTGCAACCTCGAGTGACGCTGACGTCCAAGGACTGTTTGCCAAGACACTGACTGCTGCACTGGGCCCTGGGGTCATACATCAAATGTTCACATGCACTGACAGATGTTTATGTTGGTCATCCTGATTTAACTCCCATTACATCATTTACTAAGCTACTGATGTTATCATAAACGATTAAACAAGCCGGCAAAGGAGACTCGAATACAAATTTGATTCCCTCGTGGCACGAGGGCATTACACTCCAGACTGTGCCTTGCTCTTAAATCAAATTGAACAACTGTACAAATTCTTTAATTAATTTGAATTCCATATTAAAAAGAGCCTTTTTCTCCTTTCTTTTTTTTTCAGAAGACTGATTTCATTCATCATTTGACCATCGCAGGATGAATTAAAGGTATTAAAAGGCAATGGGGAGCAGGGGGGGCAGGCTTTGAATTACAAATTATTGGTATAAAACTAAAACCAGTTTTGTAGTTTAATTAAGGAGCCATTCAGGCTGGGATTCATTTCAGCTACCCTAATTCCTGAACGTCTACTGCATTATTTAGTGCTTCCAGTCACTTCTGGTTTGTGTCTGGACTATTTTAACATACTGAAAATAACTGCAAGTTTTGAGGGAGCAAAATTAATAAGCAGAGGAAGTCCTCAATCTAATGTGTACATAACATGCTTGCTGCCTGCCACTGAAATACAATCTTATTATCAAATACAAGGGTTAAATTTAAACTCCATGACCGCCTCCCCGCTTGCTTGGTTGTCATTAAGTGTGGGGAGGGAATAGGAAACACTTCACACATCTTGTTTTCCGCTTCTAATATATTTTTGAGTTTTCTAGTGCAGGCTTTGCTTGGATGTGTAATCACTGTGGAATGGCTACTATACCCTTGCTACACTGCATAATACTTTCCCTTCCTCCTTCTGTAGGATTCCTCAGGAAAATAGGCACTTTGTGTTTTTGGCCCTAAGGACAGAACATAACGTACTGTCTCTAGGAAAAAAAAAAATAAATTATTAAAACATTTTCCGCTACTTAAAAAAACCCCAACACATGAAGTACTACTGTACTTCATTTACACACATGACCTCATAGATAGATGTGTGCATCCACACACACACAAATGCATTCAATTTTCAATTTAGCTATTTATAGAGCTCTATAATTTTTCCTGGCTCAAGTTTTAGTAAGCCTTCCCTGATGGGGTTCAGTTCACACGGTTTCGCAGCCCTTCATTTTGCTTTGCGTTCATATCCGTGGAACATCCCCTCCCCATCCCCACCTCCTTCTAGAATCCCATTTAATGTTTTGCTGATTAAATTGGCTGGTTGCTTTACTGAACTCATCACAAAAACCAGTGGGTTTTCTCTTTCCCAAGGAGCCGCATGTGTTTTGTCAGTTTTTCTTGCAATCTCCTAGTGGCAAAGCTCACGGACGCAGTAGTGTCTGTCTACAACCATCCTTCTTTTGCTGATGTAACATTCGACGCACATCTAGAGGATCTTGGCAGGGAGTTGCATAAAGATCTTCCAGCCATGCTGTTGCTCCCTTAAGTAGGAGCAATGCAGGTTTCGGGAACATTTGAGAGTCATGGAGCCTTCCAGCCAAGCTGGCGGCAGTTCTGGAAGATGGGCATCCACACAATGCTGTTTGCTTGCTCCGCTTCCAGTGAAATGAGCAGCAAGATCACAGTGCTCAGAGACCTCAAGGCAGGGAAAACTTTTTCTCACCCTGGAGTCAGTCTACTCTTTGCTCCCCTCATATTTCAGCAAACTGGCTTGTCCCAGGGTGAAGGACACCCACGGCTGATCTAGGACAGTCGGGTCTGGTGGTACTTGGTCTCTTCCCACCCCCTTTCCAGCCCTCCAGGCTGGGAGGCAAGGCTGAACTCCTGTTGCATGCATGCCCACCGAAAGCTAAACGCCTGGTCGTGTAACTTCCAGCTAAGCTCTGCTTTCTTTGGTAAGAAATCACCTCCCCGCTGTGTCAAGGTGCCGTGCTGGAGCACATAGGCATACAACAACGAGAGAGAAACAACTAATTGCCCCCTCTCTCCACGTTACAGAGCTCAGCTGACTCAGGCCAGAGGCGTACAGCCTGCATAAAGGACAGAGAGGTAGAGCTCAGAAAGTAAAAAGCTATTAAAGCGAAAACCCATGAGGCAGATAACAGCTTGCTGCCAGACTTTTCAAAATTTAAGTGTTGATTGTTCAGAATTTATGTCTAGATTTTTCTTAAGAATGCAATTTCCTGGCACATGGTACAAGTCACTCTAGACCTGCATGTCAGCACAGCAGGCATCCTGTTGCAAAGGTTATTATGGAACTATTGAATGTTTTCATGCCAAATTTGTCCAAATTAAACCGAGGGGAATGGAAATACTTTCCCTGGATAGGTGGTGGTTGCATTAGGTGGGTTTGTTTATAAGGAGAATAAAAGTTACAGCTAAATATAAAAGCAGATATATCATAATATTGTCTGAGAACTTGAATAACATGTCATTCAGCCTGCATGCTGTGGAAAGAACACGAAGGTCAAGTCTAAAATAAGATCAGTGACTGTTTGACAATAGAAACATGTAGGAGGTAGAACAGGAGAATTTTCCACATTTTTTTAAATAACATTTTTCTTTCAAAAAATATTCTTGCCTACCTTGCTACGGGTCTGACGCAAAACCCTGTTGAACTTCGTGCAAAACATACTGCTGAATTCGGCATGTTTTTTTGATCAGCCCCCTGGCAAACCTGCATTAGTCATTTGTGCCAACTGTTTACTTTTTGCATTATGCTCAGTTGGGAAAATGAAAGAAGGCTGCTCCGTTGCATTTTTGGTTTTAGAGAGTTTCACTTTCTGCTTCAGCCCCCTCATCCTGCTTCCCTGGAAGTCAGGGACTTCAGCGAGGCTGCTCCCATCTCTTAAAGGTAAGCACATCCGGGTTCGCAGCACTGGGGAGCTAGCAGAATCCCTGGCAAGGTCAAAAAGGGGGAAAAAAAAAAAGAAAAAGACCCAAACCACCACTTGAAATACTTCATAAAATCCAAAGAGTTCCTTTTTTTCATCCACCAAAACCTGAAGATATGACGTCAGGGACTTGCCATTTCCAGAAGTGCAACCAAGGCAGGGATTTCAGCCCCTGCCCTGCGGCAGGGGTAACCGCCCCTCAGCAAGTCTTGTAGGAGAAAGAGGGAACTCACAACCCCAGTCTTGACAGAGACATCCAGTGTACTCTTATTTCAGTCAGTGATGTCGGAGGTACATTTCTCTCTCCTCCCCTATATTCACTTTTAAATATAATTTAACTATAATAATAGTTTTTAAACTAAATATTGTTACAGCCACCTACCTGTAAAAGGTGTTACAAAAGGAGTCTTACAAATGCCCTAAGCCCCCTCCCAACAACCCCGTTGACAAAATCCCATGATTTTGAAGCAAAGGCAGAGACAGAAACTAGTCCAAGGCCAAGGTCTGAAGGCAATCCCCCTCTTTCCTTGAGCTGTGGCAGACAGTCCATGTAGTTTATAGAGCTAATGCCAAAACATTCACTGCCCTCATGTCACTCCGTGGGAGGACTCTCAGGGTTCCCAGGAGAAGGGTCTGGGGCAGGGGAGGGGTAGAGCATCCTCTCCACAGCTCCCCCAACCTGTCCCTGTCCTCTGAAGACTCCGCACCAAAGCTCGGGGTGGATGAGGGCTGCCAGCTGCCCTTTGGCAAGCCCAGCCCCACGGCCACCCTTTTGCTACCGGGCATCCCCGTATTTCCAGTGGGAGCTCACGTCAAAATGAGCCACGCTGTGCCTTCTTCTTTCTCAAGCGCAAAGATGCCTCTGTGGAGCAGCGGGGGAAGGGAGGGAGGAAAGCGGTCTGCAAGGTCTCTGCCCAGGGGAGGACTTGTCTCCTCTGAGGGACCTCTGATGAGGTTGCAGGAGAGGTGGAGCAAGGAGCCGGCGCCTTGTAGCGCACCAGCCTTGCTGGGGGGAGAGCCCCCCGCCACAGCCCGGCCAGAGCCCGCTGTGGGGCAGGGGGGCTGCAGGGACAGGTCCTGCTCCGGTCTGTGCTTCGTGGCCCCCTTCCGCCTGACCTCCAAACCTTGGGGCCGACACGGCCAAAATTAGTATCACACTGAGGGCTGGCACGCGATGGCTTTGACCCTAACGATCCCACTGGGAACACAGTATTGTTCTGGCCCTATTAACAATAATTTGCATGTTGTCTAATGGCCCTGGGAGGAAAAAAAATAAAAATAAAAAGGGTGGCAGGCCCTGAGGGAGGAGGAGAGGAAATGGGAGTGCTGCCATTTTCTTCTGAGAACTGGCAAAATAAGAAGGCTGACTTTCTTACGGAGCCAGAGGTAAAACTAGTCATTGCAAAATTATTTAGTATCTAACTTATCACCCAGTCTTCGTCGCTTCAAGGCAGGGTTTTGAGAACCTGGGCCATTTAGCTATACCGAAGAGCTCTTGTCAAACCAGCCTGGTAGGGACGTCGATCACAGGAAACTTATTTTAGCGGGACCCTGAGTCTCTCCCAAGGTGCTGGTGACAGTGACCTTTCACGATGAGGAGTTGCTCTCAACAGAAGGATCTGAACTACAGAGACGAGGGGCATCTGCACACAGTGTCTCTCCATCGTGCTTAGAGACTTACGTATAAAGAGCAGTCAGTAACACCAAGCTGCCACAGTTCCAGTCATTTTTTTTTGTTGTTGAGAGGAGTTTCTTTAGGGATCAAAGTGTCCTCAAAACCAAACAAGCTGGCTGTCCATCCCTTCCAAGGGAACAGGTAGTTTATTCCAGCTGTCAGCAACTGCAAACCAAACAGCTCCTCTCCCACTGTCAGTTTTAGCTCTAGGCCAGTTATTAAAATTAAACAGTTTCGTTTGTGAGAATGATGTATTTGTGTCTGCAGGGGGGAGAGAAGGGAGCAGAGAGGGAAAAAAAGAGAGCAAGTTTTCTAAAACAAACCCTAAGCCGGTTCACACAGCCTAACAGCGTGCCAGTGCTGCCTCTTCCTTCAGCCCATTAAACTGCCACCCAAGTCCCAGCCTGCGGGATGTGCTACCATGCCCCAAACATCCTTCTCACTGGGTTGGGGAAAATAAAATAAAGTAATAAAAAAAAGGCAAGAAATTCCAACTGCTTGAAAAATAAATACACTATTCCCTTGTGAAACAAACAACTTTAACAGATATGAGAAAAGGCACGAAGAGACGCCTTGACAGGTTTCCCCACCAGTTGTGCCACCCAGGCTGGAGAGCAGAGCAGGGAGCTCCCCCGCTCGCAGTCCTAAAGCACCGGGGAGGCTCACCAGCTCGCCCCTGGGGCTGAGGCATGGCTTTACTGGCCAAAGCTGAACAGGGCCAATTTCTAGAAAGCCGCTGTGGTCCTGGTGGGACACCACCACCCCCGGCCCAGGCAGGCACTGTCAGAGGGACGGTTGTAGCATCCCGGGCCAGGTTCCCCTTGCAGCGAGGACGCCGAGGGAAGCTGAGGAGCACTCTCAAGGCAAAACCCGGGGCAGCCTCGCTCCAGTTTTCCACCGCTGCACAGACGTGCCCAACCATCCACTACAAGCAAGGCTTTGTACGACACTTTATAGACCCCTTTTTGGGTCTGCCCACACGCTCACTGCTATATGAGGCTGGATACCGCCGGTTTTAGCGTCCGTACTGGAAAAAAAATAGCTATTGACTCCAACCGGGCAAGGATTTCACACATTCAGGACAGAGCCAAATACGCGAATTTTCTACTGCAGGAATTTTTTGCAGACAGCCGTGAGCTACTGCAGAAGCCTGAACAGACTCCAGGCCGGCTCATTTACTTGCAGCCTTGATTGCCACCTGACATTTCAAGCCACCGGTTGTGTTTCGTCCCTTGCCGGTGTGCCCCGCTGCCGCGCTCCAGCCCCGCAAGGAGGAAAGCCTTTCCCTCGCCCAGGCTTCACGGCAGCGCTGCTATTTATTGCAGATCTGGGCAATGGAGAAAGGAACAGGTCAAGCTGGAACCTGAAAATAACACAGGCATTAGGCCTCCTTCTCGGTTATATTCAGGACCTTTCGCATCCAGCAGCAGACTGGGGATTAGATATTTAGACAGCGTGATTTACTGTGATTTGCCAGATGACTTCAGGAGAGGGTTTTTGGGTATGTGTAACCTGAACTAAAATTTGCAGACACTTGGAGCACGATGTAGGATTTCTTTCTGTTATGAACGAGGGGGTTTTTACTTCAGCTTTTTTAATGTCATTTTTTACTTGAGCTGTGCGTACGTTCTTGAGAAGTTCAACAGGTTTTACTAATCTACAACGCTGACCATATTATTCTGCCAACGGAAATGCCAACTCATTTACTACTGTATTTGAATTTGTCTTTGAATTATTTTTAATTCTTTTTTCTCTAGAAAAACAATTAGAAATAGGGTCCTCTACTACATTTTATAATACACAGTCTGAACATGTGATGAATATTCTTAAGAAAGGAGTTCTTTCCTTCAGAGACAAAGCTGGCAATAGTTATTCCATCGCAAGGACAGGCTACAGGACTGCCCCGTACCACAGAGGGAGGCATTTCCCTGGCCTCCCGTCCAAGGTCTATCCTGACTGACTCACGCAAGTCTCTCCAGAGCACGCGACAGGAATTTTGTCTCCTGAGCCTCAGTTCAGCAAGATAGTTAAAACTAACTTCAACCTCATGGTCAAGCCCAAAGGCTTGATTACTACTTACTTTTTTTTTTTTTTTAAAATGTTTTAAAATTGCTTTTTCTGCCTGTATCTGAACACTTAAGCTTCAGCTTGTGAATGGAAGCAAAAGAATACATGTGCGTGAAGATACTTCTTACAGGTGCATGTAATACAGCTTATTGCTCCTTCCCCCGAAGTGCCACAGACAGCTTTTACATATGGTGGGAATGGAAAAGGAAGGACAATAACCTTCTTGAAACACATAAAGGAAAACATTAACATTGTCATTTGCCATTTCTCACACTGCTCACCCTTTTCCTAAATAAAAACTAGAAATCAATGCCTGAAACTGATCTGTTTAATCTGTTTCCATCACAAGCATTGCTAAACGCATCCAAACAGTGGAGCTGGAAAAGTTTAAGCCTAATTTCCATTTAACTTTTTCTTTCTTTCTTCTACCTCCTCTCTCCACTCAAATCTCACCCCCAGGTAGTTTCACAATCTGACTCACTTTGCACTTTCCCAGGCTAGCGAGCTCCAGCAATGACAAAATGTAATGCTACAGATTTGAATTTTATTCTAAGCCCCAAATTACCACAACGGACATTTTGTTCAGTATTGTGCCTTGTATGACTTCTTTTTTTTAATTGAAAAACAGCAGCCCAACTCATGATAGCATGGTGGGCAATAATACATTTCCCAGACCTGGTGTGCTGTATAGCTAGCAAGAATACCGATTTCATAGCTGGGTTAACTGAAAAAGAGAGATATTAATGATTTGCCCCATATCCTATCGTGTACTCAGTACTAGAGCCAAGAAGAGGAAGTTAAGTTTTGACTCTCAGTTGCTTTCTCGAACAACTGCGCAACAGCCTCTTTCAATCACTAATGGGGCCTTTTCTTTTTGATTGTACCTGGCCCATGTACATAAATTACTCACTGAAGTACCCCGAAACCCACTGAGTTGCCTTTTCAATCAACTAGATGGAATCATCCTTTTTATGCTTCAGTAAAATAAAATAGCAATAAAATGATGTATGCACTGAAGGATGCTGACTATTTCTTTTAATTGACTCTAAATGTGGCAATTCATAACAGATCTTCAGTTAGCGCAGGAGTAAATTCAGTGATGCGGGTGCTCTTAGCAACACAACAAGCGCATTTACAATTACCTTTACAAAGCAC
The DNA here is from genome assembly GCF_000690835.1 of Fulmarus glacialis. Classification (NCBI taxonomy): domain Eukaryota; kingdom Metazoa; phylum Chordata; class Aves; order Procellariiformes; family Procellariidae; genus Fulmarus; species Fulmarus glacialis. Next base: position 45,460 of record NW_009201413.1, read on the forward strand.
ATGCAGAAGTAAGGAGTTTTCTCCCGGATGGATGAGACCAGCAGTGCATCCATCCCAGTATTCCCACTCACCGACCAGCACCAGGGGGAGAAGCAATGGAATAGATGATGATTTCGAGACAGCACTCCCCCGAGAAAGGTCTACCCTCAGCACCTGGTGATCTCGTTTCAGCAGCTGATGTTAAATTTACCCCAAGGTGTATGACTGCCCTTCCAAGCAACGTTATTCAAACATAAGTATAGATGTTTTCCTTACCCTTATAAATACCTAAACCTTTCCTGAATGCAACTTAGTATTTCCACTCACAGCTCTCCCATGAAAACAGCTCCCAAAGGTTAATCATGCGTTGCAGAAAAGGCTGTTTTTCTCTATCAGTTGAAAACCTGTGGCTTTTTCATTTGATCTTATTTTTCTTGCCGCATATACAAAGTAAACATAACTACAATTGTCCAATTAAGTGCCTCTTCCTGTTCCTATTGAAGTCAATGGCAACACTTTCTAAAATCAGATTTGTTTTCTTACTCATTAACTGTAAAATCCAGAAACCCGCAAGGAACTTTCCAGCAAGGGGGATTTAGCAAACTCTTATCGATATACAATAATAACTAACATTAGGATAAATTAACAGAAAATAAATTCTAGCCTTTTAGACGCATTTGGAAAAGTTATCCAGTTTCATAGTCTTTCAGAAGCCAAAAAAAAAAAAAAAAGGGCAAAAAGCCATCAGATTGTTAATGAGACTGAAAGCCAGAGTAAAATAAAAATCCCTCCAATCTGTCATCAGCATTCGTGTTTGCCAAGAAGGCCTGGATGTTATCCGGCTGGGGAAGAGAAGATTTATGGCACCGCACACCTTTATCCGTCCTATTATTATATATGAAATGGAAAATAAAACAGGCCGGTACTGCCCGCAGAAATAATCAGTATTTTGCTGCCACCGAGTAACAAGTGTTATTATTATTACTAAGCCAGCAGGTACGGGAGCAGCCACGAGGTGCTCATA
>NW_009201413.1:46944-47155 GCF_000690835.1 Fulmarus glacialis
TTATGACAACGCCGGCATGGACGGGACCAGCCACGAGGTGCTCATAAATAAATTATTTAAAAAACCCAACAAACCAAAGAGGGCTGGGCTCACCCTCCCGAGGGCGTGAAGGAAAATGACACAGGCCAGGGAGAGGGGGGGAATGGCCGGGCCCGGCTTACCCCGTGGCCGGCGGCCGGGCAGCGGCACCCAGGACCGCGTCCGATGCCCG
>NW_009201414.1:0-217 GCF_000690835.1 Fulmarus glacialis
ACTAAAGCGATCGCTTTTTTCTCGCAGCATTTCCGCGGCTTGTTTATAGAGGGACCACGCGAAAATAAAATAGGCACTTTCTTAACTCGGAGGCTGCACCTGATCTATTTGTGGCTATTTTTAAATTATTTCAGCCGGGAGTGAATTTTAGTTATTTATAGGCGAGGGCAGGGGGCTAAGCAATGGCTGGCGGAGGGGGGAAGCGAAACCTTCGGAG
>NW_009201415.1:0-4961 GCF_000690835.1 Fulmarus glacialis
CCACAGAAACTCCCCCCACCCCAAAACCCCCAGCAAATCAGAGGCAGGACCAGGACGGGGGTTTTCACTCTTCACGCCGCGGCTGATCTACATTTTAAAGCAAAAACTTCAAAGAGCTCAAGCAACCGATTCCTGCAGAGATTCCCAACGGGCTCTTTTCCTCCACCCCCTGGATCCAGCTCCCGCTATTCCCACCCTCCTCTGAAGAAAAGACCGACTCCGAATTCTTCTCGCCGACCTCGAGGCCGCTCGTCGTCATCTCTAGCTCGTTTTTAGGGATTTTTATCTTGCTGCGAAATAATAACCAAGGTGGCTTGCTACGCAGTACGTAACCATATATCTATCTATCTATATCTCACAAGAGATATAAATATATGTCTATCTATATATCTATATCTATCTCTATCACTTAAGTGGTGTATATATATAAGTAACATCTATAACATCTGTGGCATAAAAGCAGATCTCATTTCTAATGAAGTGAAGGAGGAGGAATAGGACCCCTCAATGCCCTTTGAACAATTCCCAGGACCTCCGTTTTCTGCATCCTCCACTTTTCCGCCCATCTCGGCCAAATACTGGTCTGAAATCTGTAAGTTGGCCAAAGAACTCCCCGTCAGTGCCCGTTGCTCCGCTAATTAGTAAGGTGTGGGTGCTAAATTGGAGGTTCAGGGGAAGAAATTATCAAATTAGCCGACAGGAATGAGTTCAGAAACTGCAGACAGCCCAGCGCTATTATAAAAATATTCCTAGAAGAGGCATTTTATTTCAGAGACGAGCGAGCGAGGGAGCTGAGCGTCGATCCTCGGTTCCGTTAATGCAGGAAAAGCACCCGGTTTCCTTTGGTTTTCCCACCCTGGCTCCTTTAATAGCGCTACTGATTTCCTCTGCTGGGGTATGATTAGTCAGGGGGTTGGGGAACCCCCTCTTTTTCTCCGATGGAACATAATTTGCAATTCAGATCTTCGCTACGGTGACTCAAGGAAGAACGTTTTCATTAAAAACGGAGGAGAATTGGAGGAAAGAAACAAATTCAAGGCTTCAAAATGAGAATGAATTAAACCCCCACAAGCGCCACAAGGTGCAGGTTGAGGAGACCCTTCAACTACCTTGAAATAGGAGGTGTCGTGAAGAACCAAAGCCTTGCCAAGCCTTTTCTTTGTATTTTATTGTATTTTTCTTTGTTGTTTTTTTTTTTTTCCTTAATACAAGTAATTTCTGGACAACACATCTAGCCTAGAAACCCTCTGACCTAGACAGAGGTCCAGAAAAAAAGAAAAAAGGCAAGATTCAACAAATCACATGCTGCTGACATCAGTCATCCTAAAATATAACTAAAGAAAAATATTTCAGGGGTAAAACTTGACCTAAAGATGAACGCTCAGACCTGTGCTGCGGTAACCTGAGCATTTGACGAAGCATTAAGAACAAAAACGAGTGTCTTGGAACGGCCTGAACAGCTCCGAATATTTACGCGTGGTAGGACGGCGCCGCTGTGCCGCGCTCCGCTCGTGGCCATCCCCGAGCAAGAAAAACGGGCAGGTTTGGAAGGTTTAATTCAAAAAAGGTGAAAGCCAGAAGATAAAAGAAGCTGCAAGAAAAGGCAACGGCTTTCCCAGCGTTGCGCAGCTATCACAGACAAAGGTCACTCTCCGACACGTCCCAGCCAACAACGGGTCAAGACCACGGTCAAACGACCTCCTTCGATGCAAGGCAGAAGCAGCCACCATCTCCGCTTTCTTCGCATTAATTCTACGAAGAGAAGGCGGCCGGTTCATTTTGGCACAGGAATCCCGACAGGAAAATGCTGCGCTGTTACTCATTCTCATGCAAATATCCCTCGGAAATACAAAACCAGGGGGAACCCATGTACATACGCATCCAGCCCCGGGGCATCCTGCTATTCAAGGGGATTCAAAGGATTAAGGAGCTGTGTTTTAGAAGGAAGCACTGGCCCTAAAAAAAAAAACAAAAAAAACTTACCATTTAGTTGCTCATTGGTGCTCCCACAGTTCAGCCTGATAAGAAAATATCCACAAATTCAACCTCTATATCCATCTATGCAAAATCCCCTTTAAATCAGGCTAATTTGGCCACCCTAGACCACACCTTTGATGCAAAAAAAAAAACCCAAACCAGTCATATGAAACTCAGAACACACACTTTGGGCTTGAAATAATACAGAAAACCAGTATTAAAGCAGGCACAAATACGGACAACTTAATGCTCACGACCTGGTTTGCCGTTGCTTATGCGTATTGTATTTCACGGCAGAAAAATAAGAACGGAAGAAAGACGTGCCATCACAGCAAAATCGGTAGCTCCGAAATAATCTCAGAGTGCCAGACAATAACACTGTTCTAGGATTTCTCTCCGTTGCCGATGGCATAAATAATCCTGGGGAATTCAGCGAAAGGGATCTGCTCTCAGGTGAGAGTCTGTAATTTCAGACACAGAAATGGCTTCTAATTGCAGTGAGAGAAGGAAGAGCTGGGGGGGGCGGGGGGCGGGGAGGAAAAAAGCTAAATAGTTTGGCTTGTTTTGTAAGCGCTAAGAGGCTCCGTTCGCATCTGAAGGCTGCCACGTGCCTGGTCAGTTTGAAAGGACAAGTCCAAACAACATGTCCACCTTATCCTCCATACATTTAAAACATATTTCATGGGCAAGGAGGAGCGAGCTGTGCTCTTCTGCGTTACCTAGTGGTTGGATGCAGTAGGTATTGAAGACTGAAAGTATTTGTAACCCACTTTACACGAAGAACACGTGAATCTTGGTGTTTCATATGTACATCAGCCCTCAAGCAAGCTCCTATTAGCACAAAAAAAAAAAAAAAAAAAAAAAAAAGAGATTCAACTTCCTCTTAAACCCCAGCTCTGGTTTAATGAATCGTTAGAAGCTATGAAAATAATCAACCTCTGGTAGATGGAAGAGCTTTCCTCAAGACAGCATTACCCCCAATCCCTTTGATGGGTAGCGGAGTTCTACATACCACTGTGCCTCCTACCCAGCTCTTTTTTTTTTTTTTTTAGTTTAAAAAGAAAAAAAAAATGGAAATTGCATTGCTCCGAGAACCCTTGCCTAATAAAAAAAAAAGCCATCAGGGGAACCAGACCCGCTCAAAGCTGTTTCCGGCGTGTTCGGCGTGAAGGGAACCCATGCTCTCTTTGCACTGAAAAGAAGGGGTTTTGCACATATTTTAGCCTCGGCAGCAGCTGAGCAGGACAGACGGCAGCTCCAAGCAAGGCTATTTCCAAATTCGTGAGAACGTCACCCGGGGAACCCGTGCCAGGAACCGTGCTTCGTTCCAGCTGGAAACGAAGAGCAATTCCGCACCTGAAGTCTCTTGTGGTGGTGAAGTGGAGGGAGTGGAAAGAAATAGGTTCAATTCTCGCAGCGAGTCTAAATAGATCAGTGTTTTAAAACCACAAAGAAAAGGAAATACACGGTTGGTTTGACCCCGCTGTTTTTCGCGGCAAAGAAATGCCTGCGAGCCCTCGACGAAGGGAGCTTGCTGCCCTTTTGCTACTGAACTTCGCAGCTCCCGAAGGATGCTCAGCTGCTTTGCAAACCATCGCGGACCTCCTGCCGAGTGGCGGTGGCCTTTTCTTGCAGGGTCTTCTCCTAGAGAACAACCTTCGTTACTTCCAGGCACGACAGGGCAGCGGATCCGAGGCTCACAGAAGATTACCAGCGGGTGCCAAATGCAATTTTCTCAGGTTTAACCAATGTTCAGGGCAGGGCTGATGCTCATAACACGTAGAGTTGTAAGTACGCCTACACAGAGTATTTTGCAGACAGATTAGGGCTCACGCTCCCCGTGCCACACATCTACAGGACACGAACCAGCTTCCCAGCAGGAACCACCAGCTGTGGTTGAGGCAGTCCTAGCCCCAGCCAGCGCCACGCTTGGGGACACTCTTTGTCACACCAGGTTGAGTTTATGGTCATGTAGTTACACGACCTCCTGTCCAGACTTGGCTCGCAACCAGCACGGACAGGCAAACGCTCTGCAAAAGCAATGTTTCCCATCATTATTTATTGTGCAGAAATATAAAAGCCTAGCACAGAGCACGCCAAGAAAACTACCATCTTAACAGCTCTTACATACCATGAATCCACAGAATAATTTAGGTTGGAATGGGACCTCCAAAGGTCACCTAGTCCAACCCCCAACTCATGCTTCTCTCTGGCTTCAATCATGACCTGAAGCGACAGGCTAAGAGCAAACCGTTTTCAAAGACAGAAAAATGAAAGAAGCCCTTTCTGAGCATAGAGGTCATCTGGCAAAATAAGCTAAGCAAGCCAGCAACGCCAATAGGGAGACTTCAGCACCAACGTGGAAGGTCTTCTTCCAACATGAAAGCCAGGCTGCACCTTCCAGCTCTGTCTTGCATATATATAGAGAGAGAGAATCATAGAATCATTAAGATTGGAAAAGACCTCTGAGATCATCGAGTCCAACCGTCAACCCAACACCCCCATGCCCACTAAACCATGTCCCTAAGCGCCTCATCTACACGTCTTTTAAATCCCTCCAGGGATGGGGACTCCACCACTTCCCTGGGCAGCCTGTTCCAAGGCCTGACCACTCTTTCAGGAAAGAAATTTCTCCCAATGTCCAATCTAAACCTCCCCTGGTGCAACTTGAGGCCATTTCCTCTCATCCTGTCGCGGGTTACTTGGGAGAAGAGACCGACCCCCACCTCGCTCCAACCTCCTTTCAGGTAGTTGTAGAGCGCGATGAGGTCTCCCCTCAGCCTCCTCTTCTCCAGGCTAAACAGCCCCAGTTCCCTCAGCCGCTCCTCATCAGACTTGTGCTCCAGGCCCTTCACCAGCTCCGTTGCCCTTCTCATATATAAAGTCAAAGCAGAAGTTCCATCACCATTTTACTGCGATATACAGAAGATGTTTTGCAGGCACTGTGAACCGAAAGACACTGATTCCCGCAGAAACATTCCTGC
>NW_009201415.1:4983-8007 GCF_000690835.1 Fulmarus glacialis
CATCTCTGCACCAACACACATTTCATTTACTGTTTGTCCACCACGGCGAACAGATTTGCCGGTGCTTGAAATCAAGTTGCTGACTTTGCTAAACCAGAGCCCGGAAGATATTTTCCAATCAATACACATTATTTTCATCACAACCAGGGCTCCCAGCATTCATCCCAGAAAACAGACAGGCAAATACACCTCCAAAATACAAAGCAGATCTGTTTAAGAGTTGATTCCACCTCACGTTAGATACCAGAAAAAATAAAACCTATCAGCGACGTGGGCACAAGCTATTGACTCTTTTCGTATAGCAATTTAAAGGGTTTTTTTTATAAGCTGCCTGTCTGTCTCCCTCCCACCTCCTATCACTTCCACTCCTCCCCACAACTCCAGAAATTCCCAACTCCTGAAGTTCAAAGGCAAGTGGAGGTCAACGTTACCTGCACCCTTTAAAGACCAGCGCAGCAAGAAATACAAAACTTGTGATGTGCCCAAGTGCCACAACCTGCTCTGAAATTGCCAAGATTTTGAGTACTGAGGAGGGTCATGAAGTCACGTACAATTGTTTCGACAAACTTAAAGATGAGAATCGTACAAAGGTACCACAAAATGCTTCTTTTAGATACCATACGACGGGTATGCTCGCACCTTAAGACAATAACAAGCTGCTAACGTTGGGCAAGACTGAAATTTAACAAAAACTTCCCACTTTTATATTACAACACCTGGCTGAAACCGGTTGGCTGTCACAGAGCATCGATAAAAATATTAATAATTCAGCTTTGAATAAGAAAAGCGAAAGCACGAACAGCAGGGAAAGGAGGGGATGTTTGGTCTTCGCAGGATTGCACTCAGTGCATATGACGGGGCTCAGCAGAGGTTCAGTGACCCTTGAAATTTGTCTGGAAGTGTGATTGTTACTGATTAGAAAAGAATATGCACGTATTTCAAAGACACTCTGCTTCATGGTGAACTCCTGTCACTTCGGGGCGAAGTGTTGCCAGTTTTCCCAGACTAATTGTTCGTTTAGAAAAGGACACGGAGTTTAGCATTGGATCAGAGAAGTGGAGATTCTGTTTGTTACAAAAAATAAAAAGAAATAATTAAAAAGAAAAAAAAAAAATCAGTGCAGCTTCTCTTTTGAGATTATGAAGAGTTTTTCTTTGTCCAGTATTTCCCACTGCAACAAAATTCCCTTTATTCAACCCACAAAAATGTTTCCCCTATTACATTAGTGAAAAATCTTTCATGCAGATGACAATGATTTCCCACCCCCATTTTCTAAAGTGAATTCAATGAGAAACATCTGCTGTGAATTCATGCTCTCCGCCCTCGGCAACCAATACTTGGGGGGGGGAAAGAGAAAAAAATCCCAATTTTGGACTGGCGAGTGGCTTATCTGTGAAGCCCAAGGAGAGGCGTTCATCTCGCAGTGATCTGCCAGAAACCGGATTTTTATTCCCTCTAAGGGACAACCAAGACATGAACCCTTCCCTGGACAGAGGTCAACTCAACGGCAGGAGCAACAAGTGGGAATCCGGTTGCAACCAAGTCGAGCTCAAGCAGCAAATAAAATACTACTTGAATGAAGTTCACATTCAATGAAGTTCAATGAAGTTCACACCAATGAAGTTCACATTCATTTCAACCACGACCATCATTACACAAAACTCTTCTATCATGGGGACCAGGGATCAGTTGAGGCACGCACACATGCTCTCGTATCTGCAGATGCAATAGGAAGCATTTAGATTTTGTCCGTCCATCTCCTACATCATCCAAAGACTCTGACCAAACAAGGAGCCCACCTGAAAGCCACCTGCATCATCCTCATCTGAGTGTTCAGTGTCTCCTTGCAGTGTCCCAAGCTGGGGTGCACAGAAAGTATTGGGGGGGGGAAAAAAAAAATATATATATCTCTCCAGTCATTTAATACCTAATTAATTCAAGCAAATTGTATAATTTTTTTATCAAGGAGGGAGTAATCCAATCAGCCTGATTATACTGATGGGCCAAGAAGCTGTCACCGTGACATTTCATTGACAGTCTGTAGGAAAACCCACTCCAAACGCCCACCACCAGAACTGGCGAGTAGAGCTGGTTGAAAAAGATGGGAAAAGCTTGAAGTTCCCTGCCTGTTTTTTGAATCTTGTAACGAAAAAGAAGCTTTTGCAAGAAAGACAACAAAAAAAAAAATCCAGGGAAATTTTCAGTAAATTCCATTATGGGAAAAAAGAAAAATAAAATTAAAACAAACAAAAAACCACCCCAAACCAAAAAAACCCCCACAAAACAGAAGTCTGCAGTTTCTTCCCTTCACCCATACCAGGAGCTTCCGCTGTGAAGGTCCTTTTTCTCAGAATGGTGGAAAAGGGCTGATTCAGAACAAACCTCCCTCCGGACAAACTCTCCCCTCCAAAGGGGAGACATCGGTGGGTACAATTGCTTCCTTCGCAAAGCTGAATTTCAGACATCCAAAAAGAACATCTGCTTTGGAGAGAACCCAAAACCTTCCATCACCAAAAAGGCCAAGAGATGAGGAGACGGGTGACATGAGAATGGTCCATGCTTATTTGGGAGCGCGTTTCTCAGAAGCGATCCATCCCGCTCTCGTCACTACCAGGAATGGTAGAACCTGCTCTACCCGGGCAGAAATGTTTGCTCGAGGCCAACAAGAGAGTTGAATGCGCTGCTTCTGCCTTGCCTGCCAGGGGCCAACACCAACCAAGCTGCGGGCTATAAACTCGCCTTTGACACGATCCCCCACAGCATCCTTCTCTCTAAACTGGAGAGGTATGGGTTTGGTGGGTGGACTGGTCGGTGGGTGAGGAATTGGTTGGATGGTCACATCCAGAGGGTGGTGGTCAACGGCTCAATGTCCAGATGGAGATTGGTGATGAGTGGGGGTCCGTATTGGGACTGGTACTGTTTAATACCGTCATCGATGACATAGACGGAGGGATTGAGTGCACCCTCCGCAAGTTTGCAGATGATGCAAGCTGAGTGACACGCCTGAGGGACAGGATGCCATCC
>NW_009201416.1:0-205 GCF_000690835.1 Fulmarus glacialis
TGTTTCCCCTTTTCCAGTCAGTGGGAATTCACGGGACAGCCACGACTTCTCAAATATGATGAACAGTGGCTTAGAAACTTCAACCGCCAGTTCCTCAGGACCCGCAGATGCATCTTATCACAGGTCCTATGGACTTGTGCACCTTCAGGTTCCTTAAATGGTCTCGAACCTGATCTTCTCCTACAGTGGTGGCTCCTGGTTTTTC
>NW_009201416.1:233-1601 GCF_000690835.1 Fulmarus glacialis
CGGGGTGGCTTGAGCACTTGCCAGTGAAGACTGAGGCAAAAAAGTTGTTGAGTACCTCAGCCTTCTCCATGTCCTGGGTAACCAGGTCTCACATTGCATCCTGGAGAGGGCCCACATTTCCGCACTGTGCTGTGGACCATGAGACCGATCTGGCTGGAAAGGCACGTGAGCTCTTTTCAGCGGGGTTGGTTTGTCCATCCAGACTGTTCCCGGGCTGCGCTCAGAGCTGCCACACAGGACAGTGCTGACGTAGCGAGGGCGCTGCATGCTGCCCGCCGGTGCTGCCGTGAGCTGCAGCATCCCCAACCACCCACAGCACTGTCCTGACTCTGCTGCCACCGCACCGCGAGCGCACCGCAGCCCCACATCCAGCACTGTCCCAAACGAGCGCTCAGCACCTTTATGGGCAAGATCCTGGCGGCAGGATCAGGACCTTGCAAGCCCCACACTTTGCACAACAATAAAGCCGTTGCTTATCAGGTCGGGCAAGCCGGGACAAGCAGTTTATCAAGCCCGGCAGCCCACCTCCGGCTCAGGGCTCTCCACCAGCTCAGTCTCAACACTCGCTGGCTGCGATCTCACCCTCAGCCACAGCTGTTCATCCTTTAACCTTCCCATGCGCCCTTGGCTGCAGCCCAGCTGCCCTCAGACCGCCGGGGTCAAAGCCACATTAAATCAGTCCCAATCATCACACGCGTCTTCCTTCGGGCTCTCATCCCGCCATGCCTGGCCCCAACCTCTCCTGCCCCAGCAGGCTCCCCCCTGCCTGGGGATGAGCCCCACCAAGCAGCCCAAATGAGGAGCTGTGAAGTTCTGCTCTGAGTGAGCAGCTCGGGATCCCTGCTTCACCTCACATACCGCTCGGGCTCCAGGACAAATCCGATTGACAGACAATCCCCGCAGAAGCCAGTTACCAGCAAGGGCAGGAGTCTGGGCAGCAGCCCCCGGGCAGCACTGCCGCCTCCCTCCTCCAGCACCATAAGCCCCCCCAGCACAGGGACGGTCCCCAGCAGCAAAGGGCTATGGAAAACACAGCTCAGCCCCTTCGCCTGCACTGTACCGTGGCTTTACAGGCTGCTGCAGAGGCGGGATTTATTTGCAGGATGAAAGCAAAGCGAAAGGGCAGCTCTACCGTGGCTCTGCCGGAGCCCTTTGGGGCCAGGACTGCAGCACGCTGGACTGAGGAGGGGGATCCTCCCCGGGACCACCGCCAGCAGTGACCCCAATGCCGAGAGGACGCCCCTGAAGTGCGGGGCAGGGCTGTCAGAGGCAGCTTCCCACAGAGCAAGGTCCATGCTGGGGCAACAACGATGAGGAGGGGGCTCCCTCAAGGGGGGGCTAAGCTGCAGGAACACACTGCACACCGTG
>NW_009201417.1:0-266 GCF_000690835.1 Fulmarus glacialis
AGGTAAGCCCCACGCTGCTGCCGCGACCCTCCCCGTCTGCCCGATGCTCCACCAGCACCCACCAGTGCCCACCAGCACCCACCTCCCCTCCCTCCTGGGGCTCCTACAGCCCTTTCAGCATCAACTCGGGGCGGACACGGTGCCGTCCCATGTCAGCATCCCGTCCCATGTCAGCATCCCGTCCCACGGCTTCTTGCCCCTCCAGGGGCCGTTAGGGCTAAAGAGGGACAGGTTGTCCCCCGGCATGAGGGTCCTGGGACTTATCT
>NW_009201417.1:377-893 GCF_000690835.1 Fulmarus glacialis
GGTACCAGCAGGGACACTGAGGGTCCCACGAGCCCCTGTGCCTGGCGGGAGGCAGGGGACGATGTGCTTTGGGCCACTGTGTGACCGATAAGCAGCTGGGACCCTTTATAGAGCGTCCCAGGCCCTGGGTGGCCGTCGAGGAGCTGCCAGCTCAGGGGTGTCTCTATAAAGGGCTTTGAACCCCTTTATCAGACCTGCACCGTCTCAGCGCTGCTCTGCTTTTCTGCTGGGTGTTTTTTCTGTCAGTGCTAAAGGCACATTGGCTCTAGGTTTGATTTTTATGGTTCTGCTCGGTTAGTGAAACACAAACGCCTCTCAGCTGCCAAATCCCCCACAATACGGGCTTTCTCATGGGCAGGGAGCTCGCGGGGGAGGAAGGTGCTGCTATAAATAGGGGCTCCCTGGCCCTACATGGGGAACACCAAGCTCTGCTGCTCACCTGGGGGACACCGAGCACCGGGGCTTCGCTCAGGCCACCGGTGGGTTGTACCCGTCCCCCCCACCCGCTGCTGTTTG
>NW_009201418.1:0-1138 GCF_000690835.1 Fulmarus glacialis
CAGTGTTTTAACAAGAGCTGATGAGGAGAGACATGCAAATTAACACATCCGATTTGCATATGCAAATATCACACTGGTGACACAAGTTAGGGCAGGGGAAGGGATGCAGGGCTACGTGCGGGTGCCTGTCCCTGCAGACGGGGCGAGGGCGGGTGAAAGAATTAGGTTTTCCCTCTTTCTCCTATCCCTGCCAAACCTCCCAAGCCTGGAGAAGATTTGGGGTGAGGGGCACCCCGGGGCGGGGGCCTGCAGCCACGGCGTGCTGTGGAGCAATGCGGAGGGAGCCCTGTGCTCCCCCCGCCCCACATGCCAGCAGGTCCTGCTCCCCCAGCCCCTCCCGGTCCCCTCTCGCCGCTCTGGGACACGGCAGAGCAACTCTTTAGGGTGCCATGCTGCAGTTGCTCTTTGTACGAAGCCACTTTCCCCAATAAAGCTCTGTTTTCCTGCTTGTTTGACCTCAGTGCTGGTGGGAGTCGTGGGACCAAGCAGCGCTGGGGGGGGTGAGCTGGGTGCCCCTGCTCCAGCACCCATCCCTGCAGGGCCCCATCCTGCCCCTCTGCGTCCTCGCAGGGCCGGCAGCGGGGACCAGCCCCTCGTAGTGGGGCTGGCAACAAAAATGGAAGGTGTTTTATTTATGGTAGTGTTGCGATAAGGAAACCTGGTTTCCTACGGGTCTGCCCCAAGGTTGATCTGGCGCAGAAGAAAATTCAAAGCTTTGATTGAAGCTTTTCCAAGGCCAAGACCGCAGGTCCGGCATCTCCCCCCACCCTCGCGGGGATGCTGGTAAGGACTAACGGGGCGAAACTGGGCACCAGGTTCAAAGGTGCTGGGGACATGCAGGCAAACACGTAGGGAATGAATCACATCAGCTTGTTTCCTCTGGGGAAAAAAGGCTTAAAAGGATCAATCCCCTTCAAGGACAGATGCGATTCGTCTTGCCGTGATTCCTCCTTCACTCCACACCTTCCCGCTCCTCCCAGACCTGTCCTTGGGTGGGCCCTTGGGCAGGCGTGGACCTGGGAACTTACCTAAGCTGAAAAATTGTCTGTGTACCCTCCACAGGAGGTGTCTGGAGATCCCGTGTTTACCAGGCAGATCCTCAGACCGAAAGCACTTCGGTGTCTTCCCAGCCCCATCC
>NW_009201419.1:0-5683 GCF_000690835.1 Fulmarus glacialis
GTGGTGAGATGGCCCGGCAGCTCATCCGGTAGGGTGACAGCAGTGCCTCCGGGCAGCTGCACCGGGACCTGGGCTGGGGGCACAGCAGGGGGGTGTGAGCTCCTGTATCCCTTCCCCGGCAGGATCATGCGCCCGGATGACGCCAATGTCGCGGGGAATGTCCACGGGGGAACCATCCTGAAGATGATCGAGGAGGCGGGAGCCATCATCAGCACCCGCCACTGCAACTCCCAGGCCGGGGGGAGTAGGGGCTCTGGCTCAGTGACTCTCAGTGACCCCCTCTGCTGTGTCTTGGGGGTCTGCTGGGAACAGGGGGTCCCCCGGGAACGCCGGGCATCCCTGGGGGCCTCCCTGCTCGTTCCCCCGCACCGGAAGCGCTTGCTCCTGCGTGCAAACCACTGCTGGCTCCGGCTGCTGCCAGAGTATGGCCCTGGTAGCTGGAAGCATCTCACTGAAGTCGTGTTTTACAAGCAGAAACATTAATATGCTGCTGTTAATGTTTTAACTGCTGTGAAGGGTGAGTCAGAGGCGGGCCCGGCATCAGTTATGGGTGGGGAAGGAAGCACAGCCACTGGCTGATAAGGCAGAGGTTGAAGTGTCGGAGCCATGCGCGGCATGGCCTGGCCCCGGGGAGGCGGCGGTGCAGTGTGGCTGGTGCCGCTACCTTTGCTGTCTCGCCGTCCCCAGGAGCCCTGCGTGGCCGCGCTGGCGCGGGTGGAGCGGACGGATTTCCTCTCCCCGGTGTGCATCGGTGAGGTGGCCAACGTCAGTGCCGAGATCACCTACACCTCCCGGCACTCCGTGGAGGTCCAGGTCAACGTCATGTCCGAAAACATTTTAACAGGTGGGTGGCTGCTGGCAGCTCTGTCCCAAAACTCCAGGAATAAGCACGATAAGCTGAGAGCTCACGGCATTGACCCCATCCTCCGCCCACCATCACCAGCGGCATCGGGGAGATCTTGCCTTTTTATTGAGAATGCTGGGAGCGGTGGGGAGGGTCGGTGCTGGGAAGGGAAGCCAAGCAGGCTCCCTGGGGATTACGGCTCCATTGATCATTTTTAGTGAAGAACGGAAAAATCCGCTGTTAGCTCCCCCTTTCTAATTTGCTGCCTTTGGCCTGAAAAAGGCCCCTTTCCTGCTGTTGCTGTGGCAACCGGCTCCGCTTGCCGGGACGCCTTCCCAAAAGTGCATTGTCACATCCGCTCCAAGCCAAAGCCCGGCAGGAGCCAGCAGGGCAGGGGGCTGCCCAGTGCCAGCAGCATTACCAGTGTGCGGCCAACCCGGTGGCAGGCGAAGCGCTGCTGGCATCGGTGCAGTCACCCTCTGCCCCCCTCTCCTCCAGGGGCGAAGAAGGTGACGAACAAGGCAACGCTATGGTACGTGCCGCTGTCCCTGAAGAACGTCAACAAGGTCCTTGAGGTTCCCCCCATCCAGGTAGGATGGCTCACTTTGCTCCCCGAAAACTGGAGCTCGCCCTCTCCAGCGGAACGGTGCTAACCTGGCCCTGTCGGCACCCCTGGCTGTGCCAGTGGCTTTGCTGACCCTGTTCTTACTGGCCTTTCCTTCCAGTACGCGAGAAAGGAGCAGGAGGACGAAGGGAAGAAGCGTTACGAAGAGCAAAAGCTGGATCGGCTGGAAACTAAGCAGAGAAATGGCGACGTGATCTTCCCTGTCATCAACCCAGGTAACGCGGGCGGTGTGCGGCCTGTGGAAACGTCCTGGCAGCACTGGGAGGCTGAGCTGGTCCCCAAGGCAATTCCAGCTGTCCCCAGGCACCTGTGGCTGCAAGCACACGCTCTGAAACACTGCATCAGGGATGGGGATGGGATTTTGGTGTGAGAGCTGAGGGGGAGCCGGGGGGCACCTGTGATGTCCTGCTGGGGCTGGAGGGTGGGATGCCCTCTTCTGAAATACAGTTCCTGCCAGCACTCCTTGCATCCCTCGTGTGCTCCTGGGCAGCGGGAGCTAGTTTTGCTCAGCATAGGGTAAACGCAAGCGTTGGGCGAGGGTTTTGCACACTCTGCAGCTGCAGCCCCTCTCTGGAAGTCAGTTTTTAGCAAGAAGTTCATTGGCTGGTGTATGAAGGGGAGTGTGAGCTATGGGGAGGAGCTGGGGGTCACGTTCTCCCTGGGGGATTGCTGGGGATCTCTTTCCTACTGAAAGCGTTGCCCCGGCTTCTGGAAACATGGCGGCGGCGCTGACAGTGAACCCAAGGCGCGAGCTGCCAGTGGCCTCCAGGACCAGCCATGGTCCTCAGGCGGAGGCGGAGAGGGAGCGCGCGGGGGGGTGATGTGGGATGAAAGTTGCTCAAATGCCTTTTTCCCCTCTGTTCTTTCTGCTCACAGATAGGCAGACAAAAGGTAAGGCTCCGCGGGCGCTGCTGCATGGGTGTCCTCCCTGAGGAGGTGATGCTGAGTGGTCGGGGGCTCAGCTGGTTTTTCCTGCGCTAAGCGCCTTTAGCGTCTCTCATTAGACAGAAAACACAGCCATCCCTGAGAGTGGTTTTTCTCTGCTGGCAGTTGGATGGTGCAACTTCTGTCACCTGGATTTAGTGGCAACTTAGATGTCACCAGCATGTGCCAGGGCTGGGGGACATGGGGCTGAGGTCTTCACGCCAAGGGGAAAGCGTGGTCCTTTGGAGATGCTGCTAAGCAGCAGGTTTGGGGAGATTCAGCTGCGGCTGATGGCCTGAGGAGGGAAAGTATATAGCAATGCATCTGTCCAGTTCACTCCCATTTGCTTTCGGGCTCTTTGAAAGCTTTCAAAGAAGAAACAAGCTGAGCTGGCATAAAATTGATAGGTGGGTATTAGAGGGAGGAGGCAGAGGTGGTGAATGGCCTCTGTTCTCAGGACTTCTCGGGGCCGATTTAAATGCTGATTTGAACATACTTCAGCTTTGCACAAGCCAGCCCCACGTCATCTTCCTTCAGATGGCTTAAGACAAGGGCGTACGGCGACATACGGGTGCTGGCCTAGCAGCTCTGACCTCCGCTTTGCTCTCTTTCTCTAACCAGAGCCACACACTGTTGGCTACAGCCAGTCCAGCCTGATCCACCTGGTGGGACCGTCGGACTGCACGCTGCTGGGCTTTGTGCATGGAGGTGAGTGAGCGCTGCCCTGTTCAACGGCTGGGTTGGCTTTTCCCCCGGTTTGAGAGCGACTCGTGCGTCTCAGTGTTTTTGGGAGGTGGGCTCTGCCTCTGAAGGCGCACAGGCCCATTTCCACCATCTGTAAGGTTCAGCGATGCTTCAGCTGAGACAAAAGCTTTGTCTTTTTCTATGCTTAAAAAAGGCCATGAAAACTGACATACTCGAACTGTAAATCCTACAATTTTGTCATCGTCTCTTAAACTGCAAATCTCAGATTGTAAACCCCAGCGTAGAATGACTGCAATTTGCTGGAGTAATTTCCTCTTGGCTGGCAGTGCCTGTCGCCTGCCGGTCAGGCAGGGCAAGGCAGGGCAGACACGTGTGGTGTGAGCCCGGGGAGAGGTGCGTTCACCGAGGGCTGGGACGACGCTGGATGCTGCTCTTCATCTAATTTTGTCCTTAAAAAAAGAAAAAAACAAAACCAACGTGGCTCAGAGCTCATTCCGAGCAGGAGGTTTCTGGGACTGATCTTGCCTTGCAAGGCTCAAAGAAATTCAGGAGAGCCAGAGCTGGCCTAAATCTTAAGCCCAGGTCTGCAAGGATGTTGCTGTGATGGTACACTTGACAGGAGATTTTGTGCTGGTACTGGGGGTTTCCTGCAGTTGGGATTCAGTCTCCGGTCTGACTCCTTGGCGTAGCTTTGGTCGTGCAAAGACCTTACCAACCTACGCGTCGTTCTTCCCAAATCCCACTGGCTTCCCTGAGGTGGGACCCTCTGCCTCTGCCCCCCAGGTGTCACCATGAAGCTCATGGACGAGGTCGCCGGGATTGTGGCCGCCCGCCACTGCAAGACCAACATCGTCACCGCCTCAGTGGATGCTATCAACTTCCACGAGAAGATCAAAAAAGGTACCGGGGTTGGTGTCCTGGCTCCCTTGGGTGTGCGCTTGGGATACACTGGCAGAGAAATTTAATGCCCGTTAGACTTGTCCTGTGCTGAGAAGCTCCACTTAAGACATGGCTTAAGCATAAAACACGCAGGACCCTTTGGTCCTTTCCTCTGAGCAGAAGCAGGGGCCACCTGCTTAACCAGCCCCTCTCCGCTTTGCAGGCAGCGTCATCACCATTTCAGGGCGCATGACCTTCACGAGCAATAAATCCATGGAAATCGAAGTCTTTGTGGATGCCGACCCATTC
The DNA here is from genome assembly GCF_000690835.1 of Fulmarus glacialis. Classification (NCBI taxonomy): domain Eukaryota; kingdom Metazoa; phylum Chordata; class Aves; order Procellariiformes; family Procellariidae; genus Fulmarus; species Fulmarus glacialis. The sequence goes on from NW_009201419.1 coordinate 4,287, forward strand.
GTGGATGAGCCTCGGGAGCGGTACCGTGCTGTCAGCGCCTTCTTCACCTATGTCTCCCTGAGCAAGGAGGGGAAGCCCCTGCCTGTCCCACAGCTGCTGGTAAGAGCTCTCCCCGCTGGGCCATGAGCCAGCTGGGCCACCCCCTGTCCTGCTCCTCCCAGAGCAGACCCCAGCCAGCTTTTATGTGCAACAAATCCTCTTGCCTTGAATTATTCAGCAGAAAAATAAGAGCATGAACGAGCCTTTCCAGAGCAGGCTTCAGGGTTTTTTTTTTTTTAAATTTCTTCTGAAAATTGTCGATGTGGAGATTGGGGATTTTTTCCTTTCTCGCAGATGAGGGCAGGCTGCGTGCAGGCTCTGCCGCTTCCCCTCCTGCCTGCGCTGGAGACGGCGACGGAGGCCCCCACATCCCCTGTCCCTGCTCCCCGTGGCATCCCCACTCCAGGCCTCCTGCCTATCTTTAGCTCTCCTGATCCCGGCAGGGTTTTGCTGATGTGGCGCTGCTGACTGGGGGCTGTTTCTTGATTAATATTTTAACCCATGCAGGTCTCCTCCTGCTCTGTGCAGGAGTACATTAGCTGTCAAAACACATATTTCATGGAGCACAGGTTTTCCTGTAAGGGCAGGCGCGTTTCCCTCCTGCACATGCTTGCAAGGTGCAGCGTGGGAGAGCTGCGCTGCTCTGAGGCAGCTAACACTGGTGGCTTCGCTTTCTTTCTGTCGCCGGCAGACGGAGACAGAGGATGAGAAGCGGCGCTTTGAGGAAGGGAAGGGCAGGTACCTCCAGACGAAAGCCAAGCGGCAGGCGCAGATGCAGCAGGCTGTCCAGCAGTGATCCTGCCCCGCGCTCTCGCAGCCTTTGCCAGCCAAACGTCCAGGTTCCCGTTAGTGTTGTGTCCGGTCCGTGCCGGGCCTCGCGCCTTCGCCTGCCCCAGCCTGCTGCCAGAGCTGCTGCGGCGGTGCGGTTGCTTCGCTGCTGATCGGTTTAGTGCCGTAGACCTTGTGCTTTAGGTGGCTTAAGCGCCCCGAAAGCCTCCGGGAGCCTTCCCCGTCACTCGCCATTCGCCTCTGGAGCCCTGTTTTCACCGTTTAATCCCATAAGTGACGCTCCTGCCTGCGCCGGAGCGGGGCAGAGGCGCGTGGCGGCACGAGGGATGCGCGAGGCCACGAGTCTTTGTGATGCTGTGTTAAACTTGCCGGTATGTCCTAAAACTGTACACCAAAGCTTACGTATGATACTCGCGATGAGAAATGCGCCCTGGTATCGTACTGAATGTCTCGGACCGTTTAATTGACATCTCTAGGTAGTTTCTTTGTGCACATCTAAGTTATTTAAGGAATCCTGTGGCATAAATAAAGTCTGTTGTTGTTGACTGAAATAAAACGGGTGTTGCTTT
>NW_009201419.1:5843-6123 GCF_000690835.1 Fulmarus glacialis
TTTTTTTTTTTTTTTTTCTTTTTTTGTTTTGAGCAGCAGCAATTCTGGCTTAGGAGCTTTATTCCAAAACATCGTGCTGCTTCCCCTCTCCTTCCTTTCCCCCTGGATCCTCCCAGGGTCCCCCGCCCCTGTTTTTAATGAAGTCTGCCTCTTTTAATGGGAATCCCAGAACACCCCCCGCAGTTCAGCAGCCAACCAGTGTGGATCGCAGCCCCACAGCCCCCCTCGCTGTCCCGGGACTGCGGCTGGCCCCCGAAGACCCGGCACAGCGCTTCACCCT
>NW_009201420.1:0-1663 GCF_000690835.1 Fulmarus glacialis
AGCCGGGGGTGACGGGCAGAGCCCCGGCCCCGCTGCCCTGCGCCCCAGCTGCGTTGGGACTTGCTTTCCCTGGCGGTCCATGGGTGCGTGGGCGGGTGACAGCCGCCGTCACAAACTGTTTACCCAAGTTCTTGACTAAAACTCCGATCTGTGCGATTTACAGCACCGGGGCTAATTTATGGAGACCGGTCCTCTGCAGTGTGATAAAACACTGGAGCAATAATACACTTCAGGATGGACTCCAAGACACTTAAACTGTTTAATGTGCTGCCTTTCTACTCATAAATCTATTTACACGCTGTCCCCAGACCTGGGGGGAGCAGACACATGCACACAAGCTGGGATGAATAATGCATGGAGCAGCCCTCTGGCCCCGGCTCGCCTCCTGCTCGCATCCCGCTCGCCGCTCGGAGCCCCATGCAATTTCTCGCTGAGTTATTTTGTGTTTGTGCCGGAGCTTCGTTTCCGAGGGAGTTCTTAGTTACCTGCTGAGATTGGGGAGTATGATTACGGTGTCAGGGCTATAAACCGGTTACGTAAATCAAAGCTTACATAGTGGGATGCGCTATCTGTTACTGTAAATAATTTAACGTGAAAGAGGGCTGGAGAGCTCCTTCTCCCCATGCCACCTGTGGCTTGGTGGTGGTTGCTCTCGTGTGTAACGTGGAGGGAACATGTCCTGGACTTGGTGGAGACGCGGCCGTGAAGGTGCCAAGGGAAGGGATAAAGCCAGGCTCACTAGGGATAAGCCTGGGGGCGGCACGCCAGCGTTTGGGGGACAGTGTGCGAGCGAGGTCCTTCGGTCTGCTGTCTCAGTGGAGGCAGGGGATGGAGGTCCACGTGGCAGCAAAGACACAAGGGTTATGGATGTGTTAGAAACCACGGAAGCACCTGAGAATGGTCATGTGGGAATGAGGGCTGCTTCTCCCAAAAAGGTGGCGGATCAATAGCCCAACTGAAGTGCATCTACACCGATGCACACAGCGCGGGCGACAAACAGGAGGAGCTGGAAGCCATTGGGCAGCTGGAAAGCTATGATCTAGTGGCCATCATGGAAACATGGTGGGATGACTCACGCAACTGGAGTGCTGCAATAGACGGCTCTTTAGAAGGGATAGGCAAGGAAGGAGAGGCGGTGGGGTAGCCCTCTGTGTTCGGGACTGTTTTGATTGTCTAGAGCGTAACGATGGTGACGAGAGGGTTAAGTGTTTATGGGTAAGAGTCTGGGGAAAAGCCAACGAGACAGATACCATGGTGGGAGTCTGTTATAGACCACCCAACCAAGATGAAGAGGCAGACAAAATATTCTATAAACAGCTGGGAGAAGTCTCACAATTGCTAGCCCTTGTTCTCCTGAGGGACTTCAACTCACCAGATGTCTGCTGGAAATACAATCCAGCAGAGGGGAAACAGTCTAGGAAGTTCCTGAAGTGTGTGGAAGAGACCTTCCTGGCACAGCTGGTGAGTGAGCCGACTAGGGAAGGCGCCCCTGGACCTGCTGTTTGCCAACAGAGAAGGACTGGTGGGTGACGTGATGGTTGGAGGCCGTCTTGGGCATAGCGATCACGAAATGATAAAATTCTCGATACTTGGTGAAGTAAGGAGGGGGGCCAGCAAAACCACTACCATGGACTTCCGGAGGGCAGACTTTGGCCTGTTTAGG
>NW_009201420.1:1908-2510 GCF_000690835.1 Fulmarus glacialis
GGAGAAAATTAGAAGGGCCAAAGCCCAACTAGAACTTAATCTGGCTACTGCCATAAAAGACAATAAAAAATGTTTCTATAAACACATTAGCAACAAAAGGAGGGCTAAGGAGAACCTCCATCCTTTATTGAATGCAGGGGGACACATAGTGACAAAGGATGAGGAAAAAGCTGAGGTACTTAATACTGCCTTTGCGTCAGTCTTTAATAGTGAGACCAGTTGTTCGCGGGGTACCCTGAGCTGGAAGACAGGACAGGGAGCAGAATGAAGCCCCCATAATCCAAGGGGGAAATGGTTAGTGACCTGCTACACCACTTAGACACACGCCAGATGGGATCCACCTAAGGGTAATGAGAGAGCTGGCGGAAGTGCTCACCGAGCCACTCTCCATCATTTACCAGCAGTCCTGGCTAACCGGGGAGGTCCCAGTTGACTGGAGGTTACCAAATGTGATGCCCAGCTACAAGAAGGGCCGGAAGGAAGATCCAGGGAACTACAGGCCTGTCAGCCTGACCTTGGTGCTGGGGAAGGTTATGGAGCAGATCGTCCTGAGTGCCATCACATGGCACGTCGAGGACAACGAGGTGATCAGGCCCAGTCAG
>NW_009201421.1:0-116636 GCF_000690835.1 Fulmarus glacialis
CAGACCTCTGAGATGAGCCGTCATGTCCAGCGGGGAAATGTCTCGTTGCATGCAGCACAAAATCCCATCTGATAACCGAAGAGGCCCCTTTAGGTGCTGCTAGAGCACCAGTCCGACCAGTAACACAGAGTTCACTGAATCACTAATTCCAGTTGGAAAGTTATCTGCTGTCTCTAGCAGTGAAATCCTGACTGATAAGCGAAGAGGCTCATCTGCTGGTAGCAGAGCCTCCAGTTTATCAGCATCTGACCAGCTCATAAATCAGACTAGTGTCTGTTTTTATTTTGTTTTATCAAAATTTATTTCTATCATTGTAACAGTTAATACTTTAATAAGAGAACTTAGCTGGGAACATTAGGAAGTTAGTTAGAGACATTTTGCAGGCGCTTTTTCCCTTGTCAGTGACAAGGTAAGGTAATCCTATACACAGGCTGCTATTGTGAGATGAGAAACTGGCCTCCTTCACTGCCAGAGACCAGATGCACCTCTCTCTATCCTAATCTGTAAACGACTTAAAGGAGCCTTATCTCGGGGCTCTTCTGCTTCATTTCATGCTTGATTTACTTTAATTTGTCTGATAGGGCACAAGGATTTGGAGACGGCCCATCTTTCTGCAGAAAATGTTCAGATTTTTTTTCCTTGGCATTGTTGTGTTGGGGGTTTTGACTTTTTTTATGTGGAGGAAATCTTGCTCCAGTGCAGCAAGCTGCTTGAGTGTGTTTAGATTTAAGCTACCCCAGCAGAAAAGAGTTTGTGAAGTGGTATGATTGTGTGATGGGCCACATTTACATTGAAATCACATTATACGATGTATCTGGACTCCTGAAGGGAGCAGTGCAGTGGAGCGCTTGTGCCCACAAGATACTTTGAAAGGGCTATATATAGTGGCAACAATTGATACGAGATTTTACAGGAGACTTTATAAATATGTAAATGGGTGTTATCTGATTGGGTTCTTTGGCTACACATCTGTACCTCAAAGGAAGTGGAGCTGTGAGAACTACCAGGAAAACAGTAGTTTGCATTCTAAGTGAGGCTGAGAAATAGAAATGTCTCACAGGTTGACAGCAGGTCAGGGTGGAGGTGCTTTGCATACTTTGGAGGTAAGCCTCTTTGATGTGAAAGCGATCTCTTACTTCCACCAGAAAGGTAGAATTACCACGAACAATTTTCATTTGTTTTATAACATGGCTTAGATCGGGAGCCATTGACCTTTAGCATTCCTTGTTATTTCTTTAAATTGCTTATGTGATATGGCACTGGGGGGAATTGCCTTTACGTTTTTTGCATTTTAAAAAATGTACTTTCAGTGACCCATGGGAGAGAAAATAAAGTCTTTGGTACATTGATCCCTTGATTAGTTATTTCCTAAATGAAAATGGAAATACTATTAAAGCAGTAATAATGCTATGTCTTAATAGTTGAAGAGTCAATAAATGGCTCCCATGTGCTTCATTAAAGTTCTTAATGAAACCGTTTTTGATAGCTGAACTTTACATTATCTCTGCTTTAGTCAGATACTTTTTAGGGGGAAGGAGGTAGTAATTTGATGGAAAATGGTTTTCCTGTTCACTCTAGTAACTGTATTACTAAAATCCTGTGTATCATAGTATTTGTTTTATAGGGTTATGCAAAACCCATCAATCGTAAATATGGTTATTTGTAGCTGTACACAGAGAATATTTTTTTTTCTGGCAATTCATGTGTTTTATGTATTTATGTTATGGCATAACTATACATTAATAAAATGTAGCGTTTTTTCATCACAGTGTTTCCATATTGCTACTTGCAGGACGTTCTAAGTATTTCTGTGCAGCCCCACTGCAGTGGCAGCCTCCTCTTTCCTTTACACCCTTATTGCAGCAGTTCTTGGTCATTTAATTTCTCCCTCCTCCTCCTCCTTGTGCTGGATTACCAGCCCTGACTGAACCCTTTATATTTTGACAAGAAGGATTTAGAGTCTCTGAGATGAACACACCATTCGTGATGAGCTAAAAAAGGGCACGAAAGGCTTGTGGGCTCCTCTTTTGCCTTTCATGAACTCTTTTACAACCAGTAGAGTGGATTCCATGTATGTTCCCTTACACAATAAATACGAGAAAGGAAATCTGCGTTAGGTCTTGCAGTTCTTCCTAATGGGGTCTTCACCATGGTGAAAGTTGTTTCTCTGGATTGCTTGGGCAATATTCTATTTATTGTGTTATCATAGCTAATTATAACACACATCATACAAGCAAAGAAATCAGAAATACATTACAGCTATACATTTTGTATTATACAAAGCTAACAAAACTCTCTATTCTCTTCAATTTTCGAAACGGATGGTGTAAAAACCAGGTGGTTTTGAAGTTATAAAAGCATTATATAAAAAATGAGAATACTGAGTTATCATAGAATCACAGAATCATAGAATAGTTTGGGGTGGAAGGGACCTTTAAACCTAATCTAGTCCAACCCCCTGCCGTGGGCAGGGACATCTTCAACTAGATCAGGTTGCTCAGAGCCCCGTCCAACCTGACCTTGAATGCTTCCAGGGATGGGGCATCTACCACCTCTCTGGGCAACCTGTTCCAGTGTTTCACCACCCTCATTGTAAAAATTTCTTCCTTATATCTAGTCTAAACACAGTTATTTCCTTGTGTGACACTGGCCAGCTCCCTGATGCCTAAAATTTGACCTTGATTTTCTGATGCCCTATTCTTGGTGGCTAGGACCTGGTTTTCATAGGTAAAGGGCTTCACTGGTGAATTAGAAACATGTTGGAAGTCAAGTTCTAAAGTCAAGCCTGACCTGAGCGGCACGAAACCGAGAGACTTTCAATTAGGTTTGATATATTGTTTTTATTAACCATGGAAGAAGGCTAATATTACCTTGGTATCTTAAATAGGTGTGATGTGATGCTTTATTCACTTTTATGTTTCCAACTCTGAAATCTTCTGGTAGAAAATACATTTAATATATACATTATTAGAACTGTAAATACAGAATACAATCCAGCATGTGTACATCCTTGTTGACTGTTAGATAAGTATCTAAATGTCCTAATGAAGGTAGTATATTGAAATACATGTATGTAAAGTTCAGTTTTAACAATTGAATTTTAGTAGGTACATGCTTTTCCATTTGCTTTGGCTGAACACATTTACAGTATTATAAAAGAGGATTCTTTCCATTTCAATTTATAGAAACATATTTTTGATCCAACTAATAATAATTGAGAAATAAGTAAATAGAAATAATAAACAAATAAGAAAAGGGTAAAAAAGAAGCTCATCTAGAAGATGAAATTAACTATTGAAAAAATCAGTTCCACAGAGAACAGGCTTTTTTTTTCCTTTTTATCTTTTTCATAAAATAGACTATATTGGAAATTCATAATAACCTAATACAAATCAAAATGGTCATTAAACTGGTTTTGAATTTTTGTATTAATAATGCTGTATGGTGCTTCCAATATAATAACAAGGTCTGAACAAACTGAGTCTGGAAGAGAAGGCCAAAGGAACTCGATATACCTAGTCCACCCTGAGGCAGGTACTCCACATAGAGCTGTTGCATAAAACCGTCCTTCTCCATTTAGGAGAAAGAAATGCTGACACCATTTTAGAGAGGGGGAGATGGATGACTCCCAAAGGTAAATGCCTTATTGACCTGCAATATGTTCCAGATTACATAACAGAAAAGGGGATACTGCTTCTCTGAGGATTGTTGAGGATATTCTTCATGAACAATTTAAAATGCTGTTTTTACAGTGCTATATTGAATGTACTCTTTTCTTCTAAATAATGTTTCAGACTCAAATGCATTCTTAGTTGAAGTTGATGGGAAAACATCTGTTCAGTAGGTTTCATTAGTAGGTAAGTATTTATAGTAAATATGTGTGAAATATCAGTAAGAAAGGAGGAGAGATCTAACATGAAAATTCTTTAAAAATACATAAACGGGTAATTAAAATTTTCATCAGATGGAAATAGCTTCCCATATAAAATATTTGTCAAGGCTTTTTCTTTGAATCCCAGCCTTTGTCTCTTCTGATATTTATGGTTTCACTAAAACGTGCAGGTAGAGAAATACCTGCCCTCATAAATCATTTGAAGATAATACTGGTTCAGACGCTCTCTGTCCAAATTGATAATGGATATCTGATTCAAAAGAAATGTCTTGTTTCTCAAAAGTTCTATGGAGGATGCTGAAAGATGTTAAAGCCAAAAAAAAAAACAAACCCAAAACCCCAAACAACCAAAACAACCCTTTTTTTTAATTTCAGCTTTGCTATTATCTGTTATGCTAGTTGCAGAAGTTGGCAACAGAGTGAACCGCATGATGATTGTCTGATTTGTGGTTTTATAATTCAGACCGCTTTCAGAAAGTTGAACTTAATTGTTTATATTGAGAGACTTTTTCCAAATTGAGAAATATAAACGCATTATAAACAGGAAAAAAACCATATAGGTCTCCCAATTTGGAGCAATGTGGAGTCCTCCCACTGCACTGTTTTGCTGTTAGAAATGGAAAGTGCACCTGCTTTCTCTTCTTTTCTTTATATGCAGAATTTTTTTAGGGTAACTTGGGTAAATTATTTATAATTTTGTGGGGAATTTTTTGGTTTTGTTTTTCTTTGATGTGTTTACACTTACTAACGTCTCTTCTCTTGCTTTTGTACTTTTATTTTGTGACTCAGCGGATGTAAGACTGGAAACGGCATAAATTCAAATGCTTAATTAGCACAAAAGTGATTGAGTTTTGAGGAATTTTTACCTTACTTTATTGGGAACCCTATTTTGGAAGAGGTTTGGGCTGAGTTTGAACTTTGTGGGTTTTGTTTTATTTCCTTATTTGCCAATAATCTAGTTTCCAATCTGACATCCGTAACCTCAGAAGCAGCAGTCAGGCAGGGCCATGCACAGGAGATTAGTAGCATCTTTTGGGGACTGGGAGAAGGAAGGCTGCTGGGAAGGGGGAGTGGAAGCATCACTTGAACTGTATGTCATGCTTCTGGAGCACAGTTTGGCCCCTACAGACGACAGTTACATGGTACATTCTTAGGACAGCCAAGGACAAGTCTAGGATGTGGTCTGATACCTTTAAAGTCCTTCCTGGTATTTGTGAATTTGCTGTACAGTCTGTGTGTTAAAATTAGAGTTTAACTTCAGTTACGATTTAGATACAATGCTTATGTATTGTGCTTATTTTGTTCTCTGGAGGCCCAAACCTCTATAGTTTTACACATCTCTCATGCATAACAAATTGAAAGTATGTATGTTGATTTGCTGGAAATGAGTCATGCACTAAAATTCGTGCAGATTCCTTTGTATTCTTATAATCACAGAAGTGGTATAAGCAGAGATGAAAAAGTAGGTGGAGTTGGCCTTGAAAGAGGTGCTCTAAATCTAAACAAGCTGTATGAAATAGCATTGTCACAAAGGAAAATTGAAAAATACAACAAAACCAACTTCATGCTTTAGAAGTGCTTCTGTTGCAGGTAAATCTTGCTGTATAGTCTAAAGCGTGCTTTAATTGCCACAAGTCTTCTGATGAAGATACTCCGGGACATTTTCAGAAATTTTCCTGTCTTTTAGGTGCCTTGTGTCCCAAAAGCATCCTTGCCACACAGAGATTTTTAAACCTTTCCGCCAGTCAGTATTTAGGGATTGACTCACAGATATCAGACATTTCTTTTGTAGAAAGGACTATTGCTGAGCAAGATTTTAAGATGATGTAAATCAGCATAACACCTTTCGTCTGCCTTGGCTTTGATCTAGCTATAACTCTGATTTGTACCAGCTGATGATTTAATTCTGTACTTGCAAAAATAGTGGTTAAGAATAAACTTGTTGAACTACAAAGCAGTGGTGTGTGGATGAACAGAACATGACACCGTTCGAAGGGAACAATCATATCCTGCAGTCTTGAATATTAAAAGGCAATAACAAGATAAATAGCCCTGTGTGTTTCCTGGCAGCATTTTATTCCATTTTATGTCTGAGTAATTCCTTTCACCTCACTGGACTTCTGATTTGTATGAGTGGAAATGAGAAGGCCAGTTGTGTCACTGGTGAAAGTGCAGCATTTTGAGTGAGTTACAGAAAAGCTCTTTTTTTTTTTTTTTCCCCATCCTTGTGCTATTTTATAATTTAAGCATATTCCCCTACTATAAAGTAATCGAAATTTATCAGACTACCTGCACAGCACAGGAAAAGTTACTTTTTTTCAGGGATTAAATTTGTAATTGTTTTAATGATGTCTGAGGGCTCTTACCATTTGGCTAGGTGAATAAATATCAATCGGAATTCGATTTATGAAATAATGTCTCATTCCCTGTACGAAAGAAGAAAAAGTAATTTGTTTGATGACAGTCTTGCCAACCTGTTTCCATTTCAGGTGGTATCTTCCAGGTTTTTAGGTCTCATTCTTCACCTCAATGTTTGTTTGTTTTTCATAGTAGAAATAGTTTCACCAAGTAATATTAGAAACTTTCTAAAATTATAGGGTGCTATCTTCTTCAACTATCTTTGCAATTATGATACGGAAATATTGCATCAGCAACTTTCTAAACATAGTATGCAGTGGTGACACGAGTTAATTGAACAGTTAGGAGATAATGCAGTATCATTGACACGATTTACTATGTAATTACCATTGTTTCCAGTGGAGTTATCATGTCGCTAGCACCTAATATCATATGTTATTTTGTGATAACTGTGAAATTAACTTATCATCCTGTTTTGAGAGACTCTGTTGGTCTTAGACCAACCACTCTCCACCAAAGTTAAATATAAGATCTCGGTAATAGACTGACCTGCCCACTAGCTTTGGAGTGTGGCAATTAAATCATAGGTCTTACAATATAGCTTTGAAAGAATATATTGCTAAATTCATTTCATTCAGAGTCCTGAATGGCTTAACTTTTAAATATTCTTTCTTGCTGAAAGCATCTATCCATCTGAGTCAATCTGGCAGTGTTTCTACAACAAGAGAAATACTATGTAATTCAGCAAAACATTTGAAATGTTTAAGATAAATATTTAAGATAAATATTTTTCTGATTTTTTTTTTAGCTGTGCAATGGGGAACAAAAATGTTTATATAGTAATAGCATACCATATTCACCTTATTAATTTATTTCTTAAGTTTCATAATTTACTTATGATCTGAGCTTTTGCATTCATTATTCAGGCAATGATTTGGCTGGAATTTCATCTCAGTGAAAATGTTCAAGGTTTTTTGAAAGTTCCTAAAATAATGAAAATACCAGCAAAAACTTGAAGAACCGTGGTTGTCCCTTTTAATATAAGTAGAAAGGAATAAGAAATAAGAAAATAGAAATACGCGTACTGTTTTATTTTACTTTGGTTTTTTTTGATATAGGTTTTTATTAATACCTGTCTCCAGATGAAAACTTTGATAAATAGTTCAAAATCTATAGCTTTCCTTCTCACTTTTTTACTTGTGCAACTGAAACTTAAGGTGACAATTAATTCAGGTTCTGTTATCTGCTGCAGTATTTTGATAAGTATTTACATAAACATATATCTTTTGTTTGTGCATCTAAAAATGATCTTGAAGTAGTCAGTTTTATTATAATTAGGCTTGTCTCCTGGGTTTTTCTTTATTTTTTGTTAGAATAAAATGTGGTACATTTCAATGTAAACGAATAACTTTCCATTTTATTTTCCTATTAGAGTTCTCCTTGTTCACATAATATGTCTTTTTCCTCATTGACTCAGCAAATGCATTAACATTAACAGTCAACACAAACCATTTGAGCTGTTAAACACATTGTATGTAGGAGTAGCAGAATAACCTGAGGGGTCCAGTAAATTCATTCGCCATTTCTGGAAACAAGCTTTTTATTTGTTTTCATGAAATAAGTTAAATTGGCTGCTGATGTCTGAATCCGACTTTTGTACTACAGGACAAATAAAATATTTGAGTACTAATGAGGGGGTCTCCAGAATATTGCACCCTGTTATCTTCTGATATGGTAACTTAGTCTCATGTACATTTAATTCTACTAAAACAGACATTTAATTCTACTAAACAGACGTCAGTTATATAATTAGCACCAGACTTTGACTACAAATATTTTCTCTCTTATTCAATATAAATTAAAAGGGTATGTTTTTCATTTTCTACTTACATTGTGGGTTTGATATATTGATATGGAACTGTTGTGGAATTTTGTGTATGTCTGTAAATGTGCCTCTACTTGAAGTCCCCTCTACTGAATGCTCTCTAGTACACAGTTCTGGTGCTCGTACACACTGCATGCTTGAGTATAGGTTTGCTGAATGAGCATTGTACAGTAAATCAACTGTGCTGTTGTGTTGGAGATTAATATTAAAAAAAAAACAGGGAGCAAGAATACCTAGGCAAGAGTACTAAATGTCAGGAGAGAGTGAGTGGTGCTTTGTAGCTAGTAAGAGAAAAAATATTTTAGCAGTTTTGCGCTAACATGCTAACCTTTACTTTCTGTGTATATTAGGTAAGAAAAAGCTTTGAGGAGACTGTAGTGCCTTTCTTCCAAAGTGCAGGATTTTCTCTCCACATCAGTTTTAGATGGTATCTGTGATCAAAGGGACATAGACTGTTCATATGCTTCCTCTGTACTTCAGAACGAGGGGTGCCCTTGTGTGGTTGCCTGGAAACTTTGGCCCACACAAGTGTCAACTTTCTTTCATGGTTATAAAGGAAGACTGAGCCTCACAGAGAGCTTTAGTCTTAGAGAAAAAAGGTCCTTGTGTGTTTTAAAACAAGTGTCTCACCAGGAGATAATGGTAGAGCAGTGGGTTATAAATGATGTATTTTGTTCACTTCGCCTTGATAATGGCACAAGGGGAAAAAAGTTCATCGCTCTCTTATCAAAATACTGTGACATTTCTCCTTCAACTGTAAAATTTCCTATCACATTCCTCTGCTGCAACAGCAACTAAATTTACTCGATTGTAGAGACTACATAATCTCTCATCAAAAGGTGTCTTTTTTATTCTTTCTTTCCTCCCTATTATACTTCAGCAGAAGCACCAAGGTTGCTAAAATCACTGTTTTTACAATGAAGTAAATTTGCCTTTAAGGAGTTTATACATTAGCTAGTAACTACTATGCTATGCCATGCAGGCTCTTTTTCTATCTTGGCCAAAGGCAGTACGCTATTTTCTGTTGTCATGTCTTTTTACACTGATCACATTAGTTCTTGATGATGTATTTTTAATGAAGCAAATCACAAATGAAGGTGACTACAAATTGTTGAAGACCAAAAGCACTGAAAAACAGTTGAGCTTCTCTCGAGTGATGGCTTATTTTTAGCAAGTACAGATTGCTGTCTGATATGAGGGATGGCATTTTTGTTTCCGCAAACAAATACCTTTTTGTAGCATTTCCAGCTTACAAAATTGCAGATCTGTATGTTCTTCTCAGGGAAACATGTCCATTTAAGTTTTGGTTTTCCATCTGCCCGAAGTACGGCTCTTAAACTGCACGTCTTCACGGTTTGTAAGGTTGCCGTTCCCTCAGATAGGAATGGCCGTGCAAACACAATCGTGCTTATTCGGGGCCTGTCTCCTAAATGCCTGTTCAAAGCCAGCTGAAGTAAATGGGAAGTGACACCAGCGAGTTTTGGATAAGGTATGCCTTTGTCCAAGACAGAGGAGCAGTATACTACTACTACATGTAGCAGACTGTATTTCATCTGCAAAAGTTGGTGTGAAACAAAGGTACAATCACTTATAAAGCTATGGAAAACTATTATCGCAAGGGACTTTCTGTTTCCACGACTGTAATGGCCAACATTGTAACATAAAGTGTTTAAATCCAAAGTGTATGTCCATTTACATTTTAAGCGTTATTACTATAATGGTACTAAGGGTACTGAAGAATCAGTAATGAAATTTGCAGCTTTATAAACCAGATTCCCATAGTGAAAGTTCAACCATGCAGCTTTTGCCCAATATTTTTCCCATATTAGTTTCTGATATAATTCTTGATATTTTCTGATATCAAAGAATATTATAGAACTACAGCATATTGCTATAAATAACTAAAATGTTAACAAAAATAAATAGTATTGCTAAAATGCAGAGGTAAATCTCAAGATGGAAACACATCTAAGAGAAAATAACATCTTATTGTGCATGTGGAGGGTAGCCTAGAGTCCAGACTGCAGGCACAAAAGTATTTTTTTTATTCCAACACAGCAAATACTGAAGAACCCTTATAGTGCTAATATAATGATTGACTCCTTACAACGGATCCTGCTCAGAGTTATAACGTTCTCAGAATTAATCTCCAGAGACATCTAGAGGATATGCGACATTCCCTGCAGGACTTGGAGCTGTGTACTTCAACAGTAGACTTCTAATAATAAGTAGAAAAACCCCACATTAATTATGTGAAACTGCCCCAATACCAAATGACTATGCGGATAAAATCCCTATATATGTGTAACTGTGTTCTGTGCCTGGCATGCAAATGTTCTGTTTCAACCAGCTGTGACTTTTTTTATATTTTAGAGAAGAGTTTACTACTGACTGGTTCATCCTTTGGGAGAAATTACAAGTGAAGTAATACGGGGATACCAATGTTTTATGATATATATGATGACTGGGGGTGAAATTGGGGATAAGTGAAAGTTCATTTGATGTTACATACTTCTCTTTCATAGTCACATGGTAATCTATTGGAAGATATATTGTCTTTAATCATAGTCTTTTGAAACACAGGCTTATGGATGGACTGTTCGTGAAGCGCCTGACATTGTTTTCATATTTTTCAAGAGAAGGCACAACCATCTGTTGGGTTTGAGAAACTGCAAAGGATATTTTTATGCAAACTGCACTTTTACTAACAGTACAACTCAAGAAGAGCTTTTGGTTTAAAATTTTACATTTTTATTACTTGAAACAGTGAGATTACATAGTAATTGAATTTTTATTTGCATTGGAATGGTCAGTGAAAACAGTCAGCATACCCGAGGAATCTCCCATGCCTTTGCACAAATAATCTTTGTTTCATAGGACTAGGGTCAGTGGTACAGTGCATTCACATATTAGTCAATAAATGTATGCTTTAAATATTAATCTGTAAATGTCTGCTGAGATCAGCCAGGAGTTTTGTACACACGCATCATGCTACACTAAAGCAAAATTACCAATGAGGAAAAGAGGCCTGCCATAAGCATACTGGTTTACCTACAGTCCTAAGATATGGCACAAAAATCTACAAGTCATTTTTCACTTGAAAATCGCCAAAAAAACCCCTTGAAATGAATTTACACTTCCTGCAAATTGGGAAAAGTAACTTAACCACTACAGTTTAAATATTTGATTGCCATCTCCAGGCTAGATAGTGTGGAGTGCTGGGGGGTGAGGAGGGAATCCGAAATAATCACATTTTGTAATACTAAAAACATGAGCTTGGAATGCAAAAACATCCATTGTGCTTTCTGAAGGCATGTCATAAGCAGCAAAATGGGAAAAATCTTAACATCAAAATTAAGAGACTGGTAAGTGTAGCAACCTCATATTCTCACCGTGTGACATTTCCTGATTGTATAACAGTTACTTGAGGGATCTTTGATTCCAGTTGCCAAAATTGAAACAGGGACTAAATCTAAGTAAACTGTCACACTTGTGAAACATGGTTCAAGGCTTTGGCAAACAACCCAAAATTTGTAATACAATAGACAGGATATCAGAATAACTTGGGCTTAGCATGCCAAGTGCATAGCTGAATGAGAAAAGAAAAGCAGATGTCACCAAGAGGCAACAGGTACTTTTTTACCTTTGCATGAACAGATATGCCTACACAGAGTAGACGTAGATTGATCAGTATGTTGCTTGACTGCATTTGGTGATGTTATGTATCTCATGTGGTTGAGACCCAAAAAAAGAATAATCTGCAGGACAGTCTGACTGGGTCTGGTCAACCCATCACACATTCTTACCAGGGTAGCTGTGAACGGTATGCATTTGCTTGGCGATGTGAGCTGTAGGCAACATTGTGCCAACCTTTTGAAGACTACAAAGCCTCCTCATTTGTTTGGGGGTTCAACACAAAGTGGCAACGTGAAGGTAGAATTTGCTTTACTATTTGTCCGAGAATATGAAAAACATCAGCTCTTTATAAAACACATTTCTTGGTTTTCATAGCAAGGCATTGAATAGCTACTTCGGTGTGTTTTCCAAAAATTATTTGGTTTAGGGCTTTTTTTTTTTTCCCCCAGTAGTCTGTAAAAAGCATACAATGGCTACAGACTATACTAGGGACACTTTTATGATGAAGAGATGAAAGGAAAGAAGATGACAAATCTTGCCAGGCAAATTTTTTTTTTTTTTTTTCCCCTGAGAGCACTATGAAATTCATGAGTGAATATTAAGAAATATAGATTATTTAGATTTAGATTTAGAATCTTTAGATTTTACTCGAATATTGATCAACTGTTGTTGTTACACAGAATTTTATTCTCCAGATGCATCCAGTTTAACTGCTTGGACATGAATGCTGTCAGACAGTCAAAACATGGCGTGGTGCTGTATATACATGGCAGTCTCTAAACTACAGATTATTAAAATTGTTATGGACAAGCAAGTTGGGTGTTGCCAGAACTGACTGACATCTTGAAGATTTGGATGAAGTGCATACGAATGAAAAAGTTGGAAGTAATTGCAAACGCCATTGGGACAGAAGTCATGCAAAGATACATAGAAGAGCTAACTGTAAAAGGGAAAATTAATTTCAACTTGGGAAAAACATAAAATAATCCATCTAGAGAACTTTGAAAACATTTATTTTGAGAAGAAGAAATTAAACATGTATTTGTTATGGATTTTGAGATCAGTAAGTCAAGATGCTCGTTGTTACTTGAGCTAGATACAGTTTTATTAGAATTTTTAGATCTGTTTGCTGTCAAGTGGCCATGCTTGCTGAATTCCATTTTACCTACATACTTCAGTAGCAAATGATAATACATTGGATGAAAGTACCAAAAAGTAAGATGAAAAAAAGAATTTCTAAAGGATTTCCATGCAGTACACAGTATGTTGACGAGCTACTGAGTGCAAGGTCTATGGTACTGTATGGGTAATTACAGTAACGCTGAGTTTTAGGATTCTCTGACACTGTTTTTGCGGAAACCAAGAGAAAGGTCTGAGGAGGTGAGACTAAAGATGAGTGAGAAGAAAGAAGAAAACTGAAAGACCCTTGTAAAAAAGGAACGACACTCTGTGTAGTGGGAATAAACTATTTGGTTTACTGTATAAACAAAATTTTTGTACTTGTAACAATAAGGAGGTTTGATAGCAAAAGGTGTGTTAGATTGATAGAACAAATAACATCAGACAAGGTAAAAAGAGAAGGGATCATTGAAGGAAAGGGAGACACACACAGCTCTTACTCCTGCGTTGCCTGTGTGCACACACTCTTGTGCACACACACACTCCCAGGGCAGAGGAGGGGAAAAGTTACTGGGACCCCAAGTAAGTTGCTCCTTTTTTTTTCTCCTACACTTTCATTTATTTGTAATACACGAATATGGAGCTCGGGCAGGGGTAAATAGCCCGTACAACCCTTCTCCTCATCCCCCTTCTGGCCCACCTTCTCCCAATTATTTTTCAAGTAGATAATCTGATTTACAGCATAATTATGTTCTCTAATTAATAATGTGTAGCACAGGAGAAAGAAAATCACTTAGTATGGAAAAATTACGGTTTAGGATTAAGGGTTCGGATATGTGAACATGCTATTGTGGGTTAGTAAGTTCCATACGTTGTCTAACTGCTGGTAACTGTCCATTAGTGTGCTTTAGATCATGAATTCAGAGTGATTTGACTCAGACCTTTGACCCGCATTCATTTAGCCAGCCTCTGTTTTCCCTTCTACAGGTTACAAGCCTCAAACCCAGCACACATCTGCATTTAGTGCCTTTAGCAAAGAGATTTGAAGCTTCAAAAATGTCATTAAGTACAAGAGGCGTGCAGGGTGGGTGAGATAAAATAATTGGTAGCAACTTTTCTCCATTGGTAAGCGAAGGCCAACACAGCAGTTTAAACCCCAGAGCCCTCGGGCAGAACCCTAGAAAATGTTCTGTTACTAGCAATGTTTTTTGGTAGGTGAGTTATGTAAATGAACTCCTGAATGGTCTTTTCTTGGTATAACTGCTATGAGTGTAAACATATGTGAAAGGAGAGAAAGCAGTAATATAAAAACTATAATGACTGGAATTTGTTGTCATTTCTTCTTTTAAAATATTTCCACACGTTGAATGCTGCTTTCTTGCACAATAAAATGGATCACAGGAAACACATTATTGATATGTTATTGTAAATCGTTTGCAAGTGAGAGATATTTTGTATTATTACTTGTGCAGAGTCCAACACTCATGAGATAAACAGGCCAAATGGGAATTTCACTTGATGGAGCCCTGCACATCAGATACTCTTCTGTCGGGGGCTGCCAGTAGCGCAGCAGAAATGCCAAAATGAGAGGTATTAGGTAGAAAACTCACAGCAGCCTGCATTTCTGGAACTGGACAACATGAATCAGGTAATCATTTCTATATATGTCTATGTACAGTGTCAGCATTGAGGTGTTGAATGCAGGTGACGTGGCTTTCTTACGGATGGGAACTGATCTTTTTCCCTTGTTCTGTTTCACAGACCTAGTGCAAGAGAAGAGTCAAAGCTGCAAAAGCAGGCGCTGAAGATTTTCAGGTATGTGATGTTGAATGCCTGAATCACAAGACTATGGCTGTAACAGGGGCATTTCAAATGTTTGTGCTGTCTCTAGAATTCCTAACGCCTTTAGCATTGCTCTCCATTATAGATAGAGATTTTTTTTTAATTATCTCTTCAACTTCTGCAAACATTTTACGATTCTCTCCTATAAAAACAAAAACAAAAGTGGAACAAGGGGACAAGGACAACTTGTGAAGAGATATCCTCAGCTTATTCATTGTACATGCTTTTGTATCATTAAGAGGACTATGATACAGCAACTGGCAGATTATGACTTCTCTTAGCTTCAAGCAGATAGTGCCAAGAAAGTGAACAGAGACGTGATATACTGAGTCTAATTTATCATACTGTTTTTCTGCCTATGAACCCTGAAACAGTGAAGTGTTTAGGCTGAAATACTGATCAAATTCACTGTTTCTAGAGGATGGCTTTCAGGTTTAGTGGAATGGAGCGAGAATGAAAGAGCTGTTAAGCTGTCAGTAGCTGTTAAGCTGTTAGCATCCCCAACTCCTGGAGAGAAAAAAAACCAACACTTTTTCTGCACATAAAACACAAACACTTTCCTCCAGAAAATTTTGATAAAAAAGGCTACAATGGAATCCTAATTTGGACAAATATTTTGTAGTTATGAAGTCATTCCAGTGATCTGAAAATCAAAATACAGTTTTGAACATTTTTTTTTTTTTAATATGCCCTCACTTCGAAAACAAATCTCTCAGTTGAAAGTGAACTTCAAACACGCCCACTGATGTCGTCTACCTCTTCCATCCCACTGGCATGCTGTGTGAGTGGTTCTCATTGTAAGGGTTGAAATGTTCTGGTGTAGTGAATGTTATGTGTGTGCTGGAAATTACCATTGATTTCCTCTATGTATTTTTTTTTTCAGAGTCCACAATTTATCACCCTAAAATATTCCAGAGAAAATCACTGCCAAGTTTTGCATTCATCATGGCTTTCTTTTTTTAAAGGAAGAACAGTAACTGTAAAAATTTACTCTTGCATATTCAAAAATGCGTTTGAAAACATGTTTGTGCAAAGAAGGAAGCAATGCAGAGAGTAATTTCAGACACATCAGTTTCAGTGGAAATGGAAAACCTACTGAGAGAAGGTGAAGTGGTGATGGGGTGAGCATTCTGTGGGAACACTGCAAAATTACACCGAACCATCATGTTGAACGGGGCCTACCGGAAACCTGCTGAGGTCAATTAAAATTTTGATATTAATTTTCATAGGTTTCAGATTAACCGCATCTTTATTTTGTGGAACTATATTATGATGGATTTTTTTTTATCCTCAGGCTTTCATGCTTCTGTCTTCGCACTTCTTGTTAAGTCTCCTAATAATGCTGGTTTTAATTTGGTGTTTGAGTTATATTCTTCCCTGTGAGAAATACATTTATAATACAAACAGAAGATAGGAAATGGTTACCTGAAGGTGGTGTTCTCATATGCAAAATGTTCTTTCCAAAATGTTTGTCTGATGGAAATATTTAATAGTTTGACTAAATTATTTAAATAAACATCCTTTATTAAATAAAATTACAAAAGTGGTTAGTGTGATAGTCTGTAATCATTTACTCGAATTACCCATCCTTGTTGATCTTTTTTCCGTTGTTCTGTCCACTGTTGTTGATAATCTTGAAAAACTCTGCATCTGCACTTCTGGATGCCAGACTATTTTAGGCTGTGTGCCTAATAAAATACTAATCAGTCTTACCTGTGGCACATCATTACAATGCGTTAAGTTTATCTTTGCTATGCATGGGTACAGGTTTAATATTACATCAAATGACTGTGACTACATTCCCACAGTGGTGCAGCTGTATGTGCAAAGCTACATGGTCCCAAAAACTTGGGAAACATTTTCTATGTTCCCCCACGAATCCACGAAGTAATGAAACATATCAGTCTGAGGATAAGTTATGGGTATGGGTTTTTTTCATAATATATCTGGCAAGATAGCTCTGAATCAAATGAATAAATCAAGACTGCTTTGAGCCCTCCAATTTCATGTGCTTAGATGTCTGTAGCTGATGAAGAGCATTATGCCAGGAAGCTGGATTCTCACTGTGCCATCTCCCAGTCGATGCAGTCTGTATCCCTTGAACACTAAAAGGAAAATCACAGTGAACCAATCACTCTCTTTCAAGCTCTGTCTCTACAGGTTGGTATTAACGTGGCAGGAAAACGTGTGCCAAAAGCACACTGTGGTACAGTATTGTTAAGCCTGGGGTAAGGAAAGGTATGTGTACAAAGCCATAAGCAAAAGGGGAACCTTTGTATTAGCCTCTCCAGTTAGAAGTCTTCCCTTAAATTCAGGAATGTGCCTGGGGGCTAATTCAGACAATTTGAAGTAGCTAATCCAGAATGTTTGAAATAATGTCACTGAGGATTGTCTGCTACTAGCATTTCAATATTGTTCTATACAATAATTGTCCGTTTAATCAAATTACAAAAGAAAGCATTGACTGCCTGTCTACCTGTGTCCAGAGGAGTTTTTGTAACCCATTCTTATGTGCATCTTGTTCGTCATTCAGATTGTCATGTTATTTTGTAACCATGGAGAAGCAGGGAGGGATGCCTGTTGGTCGAATTTAGATTTCTCCGGCTGAGTGCAAACCAATTTTTGAGAAAAATGAGAAAACATTTCTTAATGTAAATTGTACTGTCACTCCCTTATATCATCAGTGCAAAATGGATTTCTTTCCAGATCATCTGAACTGTATAATTAGCATATTGTTAAAGCATAGATTTGAAAGTGCAAAATTGTATACATTTTTAGTGACTAAAGATAAATGCAGTTACATCTAAGAAACTAGTAATTGGTCAAATAATAAAAGTTTAAAATTTTGGATAGAACTGTGGCATTTTCTAACAACTTTACCACCATTTTCTCTTAAACTTATTCTTTGCACAATTTTTTTTTTAAATCATCTACTCTGTTTTGAATAGGAATGATTGAAGGGAAATGTGAATAACCATTGCTTCTAAAATGATACAGCTCTTCCAAATGGGACGAGCCATTTTTGGAAGAGGACAACATTTTGAGTCAATCATCAACTCCAGACATAGCGTATGTGGTTTTGGTGCTGTGCTCCCTTTTAACTTAAATGAAGAATCTCTAACATTATTTTCTTACTCATATTCTCCTATGTTTTGGTTTTCAAAGGTAGGGGCTAATTTGACATAAATCATCTGGCAATCACAGCTTGCTTTCCATTGCTATTTTCTGAATGGTTTGTATGTTTTAGACTTCAGAACTATCCATATGCTATATTGCTCAATAACATTTTAGAAAAACAATATGATTGCTAGTTTTAATTCATTTATCTTGCCTGTGTATTTAGAGCATGTATAAAATGTAACTTCTCCATCATGTCACAAAAAGTTATTGCACTCTTGGGTTCATGAATTCAAGAAACATGACATAATAGACTGGCAAATACGGCCTTGTGTCTTCCGATGATGATCCAAATCCACCCACTTATCTTGATCTGCCTATATTGTTAACAACGTGGGATGTCACACAACAAATTTTTCATTTTAACTGTTCTTTATGTACAGTGCAGCGTGGAATTTACTTTTTATTGCCTTTCGGAGGGAAGTATCATACCTCTTGGTGAAATAATGATTTTGTCAGACACTGGTATCTTTATTGTGTAGTGCTTTTAAATTCTACACTATTTATACCGAGCTCTCTTGGCCTAGGATAGGTGAGATGTGATACCTCTGTTTCTCCATGAGAATACTTAAAGCTTTGTGGATACAGAAGTGTATTGTTGATATGATAATTGTGTGATCTGTGTTGTAGGTTTCAAACAGAACTATTTTGTTCTTCCAAGCGTTCTGTGAATGTGCAAAATGTAAACAGCTACTAGAAATGACTGACAAACCTAAAGCTTCTACTCGCAATCTTCATATTGATTTGCGTGCCTCTTCCTACCATAATTATACTCGTTACAAAGTGTAGACATTGATTTGCTGTTAGAGGTTTTATTACATTTGTTCACAACAGGGAGGAACAACAGTAATTTTATTGCATGCACTGCCAATGTTTAGTTGTCAGGAGGTGTCTAAATGGATGATTGTGAAAAAAGTCGAAGAATGATGCATAATTGTAAAACTCTTGGGATCAAAGAAGAATATAAAAATAGGTGACACATTTGTCCTGGAATGACACTGAAGAGTGGGCTGCCACTCAAATTGAAATAATTTTAATTGGTTTAAATATTTCTAGCAAGATGACAATAAATTAGAAAAGGAGATCTCTATATGCTTCAGAGGCAGGTAAGAAGGGTGTTGTGGAGTGAATGGTTTGCTTTCTTCTGTTACATGTAATATTTTGGAACAATTGAACTCAGTGTTTCAAAGGGTTGCTATTTTGTAAATGTATCTAAGAAATAAAAAGCAGTATATAAACAAATATTTTTCTACCTACATACAATTGTCGATCATAACTATTTCAAGAGTAAAAACATGCAATGGTTGAATTTAGATAAATTCCAAAATTAAATGAAACCAATGACCTCAAACTTTAAATACTATATATATATAAGCAGTCCTCTGTCTCTCTCTCTCTGGCTGTCTTTTCACTTTATTCAAAGGATACGGGGACTGAGCTTTGTTTAACTATTCTAAAAAATGATACAGAGTATATATCAGAAACATAATCAAAACCCCTTGCAAGCCTACTTGCCAGAGACAAAAGAGATGCGGCATATTTGAAAAGGGCATCCCTATCAGAATGCCAAGATATATTAATTTTTGCTGTGTGTATTACAGTATCACCTAGAAGCTGTTGGTTTCTCCTGACACAGAGTTCCTTTACTATACTTTATAGATAAATAAAAATGTGTGTGTATACATACATATCTGTCTATCTATAATGTATATCTGTGTATCTGTTTTACATTTTTATATGTATATCTATACCTGCAAACACAATTACAGTCCCCGCTCTGGATTGCTTGCTATCTAAAAAGACAGGTCAATAAAAGGTGAGAGAAAGGAAGAGTTACAGAGAGATTATGAGTGATTTTGGAGGTCCCATAGGAGGTAGGTTTCGATCCAATTCACCAAGCCCCGATCTTTCAAGATTATGGCTAAAACGTTTGCTGCAAGACTGGTCTTCTCTAAAATGCATATGATGATTGATTTGATATTTTCTTGGAACTGTTTATTGTGATATGCGTGAGAAAGTACTGCATGGGAGCTAGCAAAGGTTTGAGTTACCTGTTTATAGGAGTTTCTTTGGTACTGCTTTTTGAATATCTCTCTGTCTCTCATTTTAGAAAGCAATTTCCAGTGTTTTTTATTTGTTGGCAAAAGAAGAAGAAAGCGTAAGTGTATAGAAAGTTCTTAAACATACTATGGCCATACAGTGGAAGACTTTGTAAGCTGTGTATGTTTATTTATACATCAGTTCTCACATATGTGTAAGTTAAGGTGCTAGTGGTACAACCCAGCCATAGATGAGACTTATTTTTTCTATTAAATTATCATATTGATTTAGAGTACTAGCATATTTATACTTGCTTACAAAAAGTGTGAAAAAATATAAAACTTGCATGTAGTATAATACGACATTTTTCTCCAAGCATTATTAATACTTTCTTCTTTATTAACTTTAAGTCAGTATGAAGTTTATGAACATGGAATTTCCTGTTACTTCATTATGACCTTAATGCTTCTACTGTAATTTGAAAGGCTACGTTGCTCTTAGTCTACACACTTTCTAGTTGAAGTACAGTATCAGATCCACTGAGACACAAATCTGCACCATCAGATTCCACAAATCTCCTCTGAAATCATCCAGAGAACATTCGATCTTTCTTGGGAACCTGAATTGTTCACAATTCAGTCTTAATTTAATCTTTCTGTTAGGATATATCCTTAGTTTATTTCAATTTTATTATTATTTATCTAATCCAGACAGTGTTCTTGGTACTTTTAGGAATAGGTGAAATATGGTCCCTGCCTTCTTGGAGGCTGCAGCCTAATTCAGGGGCAGTACCACAAGGCTTGCTAGCATTACTTGGAGATAATTTAGGAATCTCTTCATTGGGTTTCAGTAGAGGCTTCAAAGCTGATATCTGTCTGAAAAAAATATTTGAGAAGAGAGAAATGTGCATTTATTTGAACAAGGGCAGCTAATTAAAAAGCAAAAATAAATATTTTCCTACATTTTATTAAGCTTCTACTCATGATAAAAAGTTTGGACTTTTAATTTCCATACGAGAACTGCTCCCTGGCTGTTCTTCATCACTTAGCTTTGGCATGCTGTAACATTCTCCTCATGGACATCTACTTTCATACCTGGATACTGGTGCTGTTGTAGAAATCATTCAGTTAGTAGCTCTCCTGACTGCTGGTGCTGTGAAGTTAGCAGCTGGTCATTGAGGAGGTTCTGTTTGTGGACTGGAAAATAAGATCTTTTGTATCATCTATTGACTGTGTAAAGCATAGAGTTTACAGAGGTGCAAGGAAGAGAAATAGCAGTAATAAGCATATGCAGTAAGAAAGGTGCTAGTAACACAACTATTGCTAAGTCTGCCCAGTATATTGGGGATGTCCGTACTGAGTCATAAATGGTTTTTTGGTAGAATAAATTAATCTTCTTTGGAGTGTTGTGCTTCTGTGATGAGTCAAGAGAATAGAAAAGTTTAGACTCAGGACAGTATTTGACGACCGAGACAAGATATAGATGTCAGTGAAAAGACTGTCAGCTTCTGAATTGCATCTGATGAGGGTAGAAAGAGCTTTTGGGAATTTGAAGGGGCAGATGAGGCTTGACTGGCAGATGGTCTGTGATCAACAGGAGAAGACAGAAAGCTAGAAACCAGTTGTGTGAAGGAAAGCATATGTGCCTTACTCCTCTCGTTTTTCTGACATTTGCTTCTGGACATTGTTGGAGGCAATCATGGGGAGCTTGGGTATGACCCAATACTTGTCACTGAGGAGGAACAGTGACAGCACAGAAGACAATAAGGCACTAGGGAGAGGCAGATGAACTGGACAAGGAAGCAGTGTCTGGGGGACAGGAGATGGGATAGAAAGCTGGCTTTTATGCTGAGGTCCTGGAAAAGAGTGGTTCAAGGCTCAAGGGGGCTGCATGGATGTTCAAGCTTTTTCTCATGTTGGAAGGCTTGATTTTGAAACCGCTAACTACACCACTGGGTATGTAAAAGTAGGATTTGTTTGTCTACATTTTTTTATCATAGAATCATAGAATCATTAAGGTTGGAAAAGCCCTCTAAGATCATCAAGTCCAACCGTCAACCCAACACCACCATGCCCACTAAATCATGTCCCTAAGTGCCACATCTACACATCTTTTAAATACTTCGAGAGATGGTGACTCAACCATTTCCCTGGGCAGCCTGTTCCAAGGCCTGACCACTCTTTCAGTGAAGCAGTTTTTCCTAATGTCCAGTCTAAACCTCCCCTGGTGCAACTTGAGGCCATTTCCTCTCGTCCTATCACTGGTTACTTGGGAGAAGAGACCAACCCCCACCTCACTACAACCTCCTTTCAGGTAATTGTAGAGCACGATGAGGTCTCCCCTCAGCCTCCCTTTTAAGTTAATGCATTATATACCTTCTTAATGTACTTAGTTAACTGAGATGAAAACATATGGGGGAAAAAAAATGGTGGAATGAAACTGCCCTTCTCCAAGACTCCTTGTACAGCAAATTGTCTATGCCTATCAGAAAGGAATTGTTGAGTTGAAAAGTTTCTATGTACATCAAAATACTAGTCATGGCTAAAATAGAAATTTTCTCTTTGCATTGATGCATGTGATTTTTTTTATTGGGGAGGAAGAGAAGGAACAAGTATTTTTAGGGGCGTTTTTATGCTATTGTATTTAATTTTGCAAACTGTCAATTTTATTAGCAGGAGAATGAAGAGGTCAAACTGCAGCCTTTTCAATATGATCACTTCCTATGTACTTAACTGTTTTAATTCTATATACTGAATACTCAATAACAGGTTATACTTCTTATAGTCTTACAGTACATCACCATTGCAGGATAATAAGAAGCTGTTATAAATTGACTTTAGTATTTTTTAAACGTCATAGTATAGGGGCAGTTTTAATGCTTGAAAGACAAAATAATTCTGTAGCCCAGATATATTCTGAATTATAATTCTTTTGATCTCTGTTGACACTGCCTGTTTAATGGCTGTGCCTTGCCAGAAATGCTTTCCTACTTCTTCAGAATAAAAAGTTTCTTCCATGTATTGTGTGACGTTTTCAGAAGCAGTGATTGCAACTGTTAGAGAAAGTTAGGGCTCGTGTTGCCAGCACTGACTCGCTCTGAGACCCTGAGCTTCTTATTTAGGCTGAAATTTCCATTAAGGCCATAGAAGACGTGGATTTGTTCTCAGACAGAGGTCAAGACTAGGCTGTGAAGAGTCAGTCTTGGGAGGTCATTCTCCAGGAGAAAAGCAGTCTACATCCTCCTGCTACAGACATGCCCCATGTGCCAGCAGTGGGTGTTCCTTGGGCTCCCCAGTCAGTGCGTCTGTCCCAGCAGCAATGGGGTGTTCAAAGCCTGCACTCATAAAGGGGAAGGCCGTAAGGCAAAACAATTTGGGATATGCTTTACACACATGACACCCGTGGGGCTTACTCATATGAAGGTCAAGATCATTCCTGTACAGAAGGGTGCTGCAAAACCAGTATTCTACTTAAGTCTTATGTAAGCCTCAGAGTAGGATTTAGGTAGTGCACAGGACTTGTGCTCAATCTCCGTTCAAGGGTTTATTTCACTCAAAGTTACAGGTCTGCCTTATAAATGCGCATCACTCTTTATATCGGCTTCAAAGTCTCGGCTATGCTAAGATACGGCTGCATGTGAAAGCAGTGTGATAGTCCAGACTGAGGCACTGAAGGAGCTAGTGAGGGTACTCTCTGGTCCACGTCCAAAACCAGCAGTCAATTCCTGTCTGGCAACAGTGTTAAAAAGCTGTGTTGGTCATTGCTGGTACTTGATCATGGAAGATGTAGATAAGCACGTAACTCATGAGTGTTGGAGCAGTGCAGATCCATGTGTCTGTCATGCATGGCCATCCCCAGCAAGTGCAAAGAAATGATTAATTTGAATCTTGATATTGTACATTTTAGTTATACTACATTTATCTCTATTTATATTAATGTTACTTTTCATATAAATTATAACGGATGGAACTATATATTGCATTCATGCAGTGGAGCATGGCATTCAATCTCCCTTTGTTCCTCTTGCCTTCCTAATCTCAACAGTAACTAGATCTTTTGGATGGTCACACTAAATACTGATAGATTTGAGTCTTTGTTGAGATTTTTGTTTTTTGCTTGGTACTCTCCTTCTTTCAGAAATTTGTTGTGAACATTGAAAGGAAATAGGGATGTCGTGTTAAAGCATCTCCTTCTTTTGCAAGACATTTAGGCAGTTTGGCT
Organism: Fulmarus glacialis; assembly: GCF_000690835.1. Lineage (NCBI taxonomy): Eukaryota > Metazoa > Chordata > Aves > Procellariiformes > Procellariidae > Fulmarus > Fulmarus glacialis. The sequence goes on from NW_009201421.1 coordinate 24,171, forward strand.
CACATACTCTGAGCTAGAAATGGGCATCTAAGCAGTGGTTTCGTAGCTCTGAGCATGAATATCTGATAGAAAGCAAGTATCTTCATCTGCTGTTACACAAATGAGAGATGGAAATAGATCCTTCTATCTCTAAGCATAAGTACTGTAAACTGAGAAGACACCACAGATACAGTCACAGATGATCTCACTGCTCTAGCTTTTAGAGTTAAAAAGAATACTTTCCAAAACATTTTTGTTCATTTAATACATTTCATGACGTCAGAATTAATACAGCAATCTTCATATTAAGTTAACTTCAGTAGCTTTCTGCATTCACAAACAACGCAGGCTACCTTGCTGTTTTTCACTTTTTCCAAGTAAAAAAAGAAATCCAACAATATAGGGTAAACATAGAAATGTCTATTAATTATTTTATTTATCATATATATTTATGCAAATAATATTGTAAAAAAGAAAATGTTAGCATCTTTCAGCTAAAAGGATTCCAAAAAGTCCTAATTGGTGTAGTTAATGGTGAAATGTTTTATTTTCTCTCTGCAGAATAGCATCTATCTTAGAAAAGGCTTCAGTCTGAGTTACATTAGCTGTATTTTCAATTGTGTCCACTTTCTGTTGCTTTACATACAATGCTCCATATACCTCTAACTGTATTTGAGCTATGTGAAGCAACGAAAAAACAGACTCAGGACTGAAATGTCTTCGCATATATTGGGGGAGAATCTGCACACAAAGGGGCATTTATCAGGGGCAACTGTTCCTCTGCAGAGGAAAGGAGCATACCCAAGAGTCCAGAAACAGATGATGATCTTATCAAGAATACCCTCTTCAGTAATGTCATCAGCCTGCTCTTGCCAAGTCTGGCATTTCTGTATCGTGTGTATTTGTGACGGAGAGAGAGGGAGCAAAGCTGTGCAAGCTGCATGTAGCTGGGATAAAGTACCTACTCAACCCGCTGAGTCTGCACAGTGTTATAATATAATTGGGAATAATTTTTGCCAGTATGGAGTGTCCATGTGAGAATGGAGTTTACGTTATTCCTCTCACAGAAAACTGCAGGGAGGGCTCTTCAGCTGCACTGGTTGCCTTTTGGGATTTTTTTCTGTATTTTTGCAAATATTTATACTCCAGTTTTATCTCAACACAATACAGGGAGTAACAAACCTCTTGAACTGTACATCCAAATGTGAAGATGGAAAATTATTGAGAAGGACAAAAATAGTATTTTTTTTTCTTCTTTTATGAGATTTAGACTTTGAAAACAGAGGTGTAAATTGCTCTTGTAGTGAGTAGACTGAAAACTAAAGATAGTTTTTCTAATTTCATCGTGGGATCAGGATTTTGCCATGACAGTTGGGTTTATTTTGCCTCTGTCTGTAGACTAGGTGCTGATATGAACACAATATTTTTCATATTATATGGAACTTGACTTTGAAGCAAGTGAACAAATCTTTGGTATTTCTTAGCATATCTTGAGTTAATATCTTTTTCTTCCTACTTCTGTCTCTTTCATTTTTTTCTTTGAGCAGGTTCTGTAAGTTCAACAAAGCAGTCCAAGTAAAGGAAAAGTCCATACAGCTGTATAAGAGCCTGTTCTACTAAAAAGCTAATCAAACTCTAGCAGCAGTGTTCATTATGTACTCCTTCCTTTCTGACTTCCAAGAAAAAACCAGTACTTTTTGTAATAGTTCAGCTTAAGCCTTAAAAATTATTTTGGTGGTATACTTGATGGACAATTATGTGGTTTTCCATGAGCTGTATCTTTAGTAGTTACTCAATTTATGTGCTATTTAACATTTATTTAATTAATCGCCTTCCCTCCCACAAATTTAGAAGTTGCATTGTCATTTCAAATTGATGCAGATGCGTTCACCACTGTAGGTCTATGCTTTTCTAACCTGGGATGGGATCTTGTGTTCCTACTAAATTCTGTAGATTACAGGAGTGTGAGGCACTATAGGAATGTAATTTTTTTTTCCTGTGTATTCATTTTTTATAAGCAAATGAAGACTTTACAAATAGAGCACAAATTTGAATTTTTGAAGTGTCAGTGCATACACTTCTTTTGAAACGATGGTCTCTGAAAACTGTGCTTGTGTTGTGAGACATAGTGCACCTTGACATCACTGAAGTAGCTCTGCATTGCAGTTGGGAATCTGCAGCAGCTTATGTACTTAGACCTAAGGTCACATCAGCCAGGCTGGAGCACTATGTCAGTGTGGTGGTCATAGCCAGAGCCTACTGTAAACTAAATAACCAGTAATGACACTTTCTCTCAGCGAAGTTTTATAGTCTACGTGGTGATCTGGCTGCTTGGAGGTACAGGATGGGTTTGACCAGATGTCAGGTGAAATCACATCACTGGGTGCAGTGTAGACATGCTTTAAGTGTTCAGTTTAGCCAGCATTCAGCTGAGCAATGAGGTATTAGAATAAGTATACTTTATTTTGGTAGTTTAGCTTATGAATTAAGCACTGTAATGACACACATCCCTTGGCTAAAAAAGGATAATAGTGTTTACATTCTGTTTCTAAATGTGAATTCATGCACTTCTGTCCTTATGTTTCAGGCTTGGAAATGTATTTTTCTCCTCTCACGCTGGTAAGGTTTCTGCATTCCCATTTTTCCAGGCTGTGTCTTTGTATCCTGATCAGACCCAGCTTGGGTCTTCGAATGGTTCCTTCCCTCCTCGCCTTGTTTCTTAAATTTATTTTTCTCCCCTCCTTCTGTAGTCTTTTTTTCTGAAAATCTTTGCCTAGTCTAATTCTTTCCTTCCCTTTATTGTCCGTTGTAGGACAGCGCAGTTGCAGATAAAGATAGCACCTGCACTCTCTGCCATTTGCAGTACTAGCTGCAGGTAGGAGAGATAAAGAAACTCTGCCTCTGACTTTCAGGACTCTAAAGAAAGGTAGGGAGCAGCAAGATTTTTGTTACAGACAATGGAAAAGCCTTTTCATTTGTCATCCTTACATAGAGTGCACAGCTGCCCTGTGGGAGCATTGGCAAGATGGGGCAATGTTAGGCAGTTTCGTTAGGAATGAAGCGGCATGTGGCAGCTTCTCCTGCGTTGTGTTTGCTATCTAGACCTGCTTCTAAGCGTGGGGAAAGAAGAGCAGTAGCTTAGAGCAATAACTACCTGTGGGTTATCCTTGTGTCTATATTTCCCTCATGGCCATTGTGCTAAGAGGTCTGGTTGACCCTACTTCTTAAGAGGGATGGGACCAGGGAGGATCAGGGTTAGGGGGAGGAGTTGCTGGGGGGTGGCAGAGACTTCAGAGAAAGGAAGAAGGCTGTTCCATTCAGAAATCCTCCACCCCCTCAATGGCAGCAGAATAGCAACCCTATCTCCAGGGTGACTCCACAGAGCTGTTTTCTCAGCTTTCAGTCCCAAGTCTGTTCCTCCTTCCGTCCTTCTCATCCTAACAGTGGCCTGGACGTATTTTCTCATCTTTGGGGCAGCAAAATTAAATTTTGCCTTTGCTTCTGGACAACCTAAATAACCTCTGGTTTTGTCAAGACCCCTGTGAATACAATTTTCATTGCAAAGCAAATTGTAAAATTTCTTTTGAAGATTGATTGCAATTTAGTCCATTACTGTTCGGACTCCAGTGTGAACTTGTCTTGTGTATGTGTGTCTTTCTAGTAAGATAGTTACAGTTCTTGTATCCCAGAGCAGACTTGCAGTGCTGCAAAACAGATTGTACCCTGACACACCCCAGATCTCCTCACTCTAGAGTCAGTGCACTGCAGAACAGGTACTGTGTGGAGAGGTGTGAGAAATTAGGTAACACAATGTATGAGATCCCTGACAGACAGACAGGGTAATGTGAGATGGTTGGTCATTTTCATAACATAGCTGTGCGAATTGCCTGTTACCCAACGTTCTTCCACAACAGCAGTGGCAACCATCCAGTACTGGAAGGGGATGCAGTATTCATTCATCATGAAGCGCCATGGCTTAGCATATTCAGTCACTTGTTTTAGAGTTTTGGGCTATTGAATGAGTCCTGTGGAAAGGGAATGTTTCTGTTTTGCCACCTCCATTATGTTATCTTTTCCAGTGCAATTACAAGCTAATTCAAAGCTCTTTGTGTTAGGCTGATAGCTTCTGATTCACTCCTGTCAGCCAGTACCTCTTTGTGCACTTTTCATACCGCTTACCTGTCCCCCTGCCACTTACCTATGAAGAACATTTATTTCTTCCCTGAGTAGAGGCTCATCATAGGCAAATCATTAATGGAACATCAAAAAGATCCCATCTGTTAGAGTTGCATATGGCTAAGATCACAATTATCAAAAGTCTTTTTTTTTTTCCCCCATTCTTATCCACACAATAAATGTAGTTGTCAGCAGGATAAGTTCACGCATCGGATAAGGTCACAATTTCATTTAGTGACAACTTCCAACAGCGTGAACTTACAAGGTTCGATTTATTAAAGAGTCAGAAAGGATAAGATCACTGCATGGCCAGCCTGATTTATCAGGGTTTGACTGGAGTACTTGAATAGAGAATGTCGTATTTCAAGTTTATGTTCAAAACTGTAGTTTAGTGTGTGTTATGTCTCAGAGACTCGAAAATTGAGGGAGGAGAATTTAGAGGAGGTATCTCAATAATGCAGTTTATGTCTGCCAAGCAAATGTATGAGCATTTAATATTGGAGCTACCTTGTTAAGAATCACAGAAATGGAAATGGGGTAGTTGTCCGCTATCAGTGAACTGCTGTGTGCAAACGTACACATATTAGTTTGTTATAATAGAGGTAATCACCAGTCAAATATTAATTGCAGATTCTTCCTCTGCATACAGGACAGCAGGCAGTTCTTGGGCTGTGGGCGGGGCAGCGATTAAGAAGTTCTGAGAGTGTTTTTAACTTGCTCGCTCTGACTTCAGAGCAGTCCTTGTTTGAAACAACAACATACACGATTTCTCTGCCATGCAAAAATATTCATTAGAGAGCCAGGTGGCTATGCACTGGAAATATGCAAAGAAGGAGCCATTTGCTAGTGGAAATTGGTAGAGCCCTGTGATGTCAAATAACCTATCTCTAATTATAGCAGAGGAAGAGCTTACTCATTCTTTTTAACCGACTCCACTTAGAAAGCTATTCCTGATAAAAAAAACCTACTGCCAAAGCTATGAGTGACTTCCTTAGAAAAGTTAAACACTTATAAATCTGGATACACTTACTTCTGAACAAAGTAGTTCACTTTTTCTCCCTCAAAATGCTCTTCATCATTCACCTTCAGATATACGCTTCTGTGTTTCTTATTCCAGAATGGAATGAAAGCCAGTATTATTTTGTTCAGAAATACTATTTTTAGTTGAATTCTTGTGGTATTCGAACTGTGGTCAAATCCTGTTAAGGGCCAAAAGCGTTGTTGGGTTCCTGTGTACACTACGTGTTTTGTGGAGTTTTTTTAAATGATTCTGATTTTGCTGTAGAAGAAGAAAAAGCTAAACTGACCTCTCTACCTTCTGTTTTATGCAAGCCCTATGTGGCATTCCTAAAACAGTACGTATATGTAAGAAAAGAATCCTAAATTGAGTCCTTTCATTCTGGTTTTATATCCACCAAGGTGGCCTAATATCTTAAAAGCCATGGGATGTTTTGTAGCTATACTAGTGAGTCATGACTTGGGGCTTCTTTTACAGTGCAGCTATCATAAGTCTTTGAGTAATCACAGACTTTAAAAGTATGCTACATCAACAAGATAAGAGAAACAGCCCACAGCACTAACAGCATTATCTTTTACCAAAATTGATTAGCCCATACTATGTGTCTCAAATATTTTGTATAAACTTACTCAGCAAGCTGGAAATAAGTGAGTTCCTGAAGAACAAGCTGAAAAAAAAATACTTGCTCTGTAGCAAGGAAAAGGGAAGTAAATATCACTAAATGGAATGTCTCTTTAAGTATTTTTTTTTACGTAACTCGCAAAAACTAAAAGCAGGGCATCACTTCCTCTCTACTTACATTTCTTAGTGCTGTGTCTGTTATGCTTCTTGCTGTCCTTTTCAATCAGGCAGTTGACAAGTCTAGTATGAAAACAGCAAAATACAACTGCTTCTCGACTTTGCCATAGGAATGATGAATCCCAGGGGGATTGTGTGAATTCTATATGTTATAATTTGCTGTTACGTGAAGGAATGTTATGTTCAGTGTTCAGTACCGAGGTGGTCTGTTGCACTTGCTGATCACTAGAAACTCCTGACAGTATTTGGCACAGAATTTTCTGCTTCCTTTGGGCTGGAGCGCAGATTAAAGGAAGCTGCAGCAGTTTTTCATCCTTTCTTTCCTTTTCTCCGTTGGGATCTCCATGGACAGGCACCTGTGAATAGTCAGTACCAGCTGAGTCTTTACACTTCTTACTGCAAATAGTGATACGGCAATAAAATCTCTCTTCTCTTCCTTTTCCTGATGTAATCTGTGAAGATGCTGAGCAGTTGTGCAGGGGGCAGTAGCTGCAGAGAGCACTTCTGACTTACATTGGAACTTCTTCTGAGGCTGAAGGGGAAAATCTTGTCTTGCTGACACATTTTTCAAACTCTTTTAATTAAGAGTCACGGGGTGAGGTTCTCTTTTTTCCAGCAAACTCTCTTGAGGTCACAAGTTGCTCAGGGCCGCAGGTATGGCACCACTTCAACCAGCATCCTCGTGGGAAGCCGGCAGTGAGCAGGGGACAGCCCCGTTCTCGTCACCGGGAGACTGGGCCTGAAGGTTGCCGCAGTTTTGATACCATTCACAAAATAGGAAATTTCAGAGGAGCTAAATGAATGCAGGAAAGTTGCAGGCTCCTTACTCTGGGGTCAGGTGAATTCAGGAGAGGATTTTTAATAGTGACATTTGTAATCTTTCTTCTACAAACCCTCGTACCAGCCCCTGGCTTTCCTGCTTAGGGCAGACAAAGGAACGTATACAGGGATTTTACAAAAGATGCAGGGTCTGGTAGGAAAAAAAAAATAATCTTAGCAGATGCTTGTAGACCCTGATGTGCAGTGTTTTTTTAACTTACAGCTCTCTTAGTGTTAATTTTTTCCCCTAAACAAACTAAGATTTTCAGTGAAAGAAAAAATCTTTGCCAAGGATCAAATTGTCATGTGCTGCACCTTGTACAAGCGTAGCCAAAACGTCTGTGTTTGCCAAAACATAAGAGCAGATTATCCTTCCCAACTCTAACGTTCACCCATAGCGTTAAAATGGCTGCTGGTCATGGTGACCAGAGAGAAATGTATCTTTTTTGGAGGACTGTGATCAAGGGAAACAGGAAGGTTATGAGCAAAATGTTTTGTAACCCTGTCTGCAGTCTGGTACTCTGTCATGGTGTTCTGAGTGGAGGGGAAAATACAGCAGCTTCAGTACAATTCAGCATGATGTTACCCCATCTGTAGTACATTTCAATGTATTCATGTATATTGAAATGTATTGCCCAAACTTCAGCTTGGAACTGTAACAATAGAGAATAAAAGAGAGAAAGAATCCACATTAACTTATGTAATTATCAACTGGAGGAAGAAAATACAGTTTTGGAAAATAATTGCTTGTTTTTATGTTTGCCTCAAACCTGAACTACTTACCAGGTATAAGATTAATGTTATTAATTTTATTTAAAATATAAAGTGTACTGATGTGTACCTTAAAACTTAGGTAGGTTTTTCGATATCACTGGATGATCTGCCCTAAGTTTGTCGTTCTTAATCCATTAAAAGACAGGCTTGCTTGTAAATCCACAGGTACAGATAAGGAGTCACTGTTTGACTGTGTCTGAACCCTTTTCAAATGAAAAATGTCAGTGGCAGAAAGGGAGGCTGAATTATTTTTTAAAAGGGTTTTCAAAGATTCTCATGATTCCTCTGGTATCAGTTAAATGTGACATGTCCATAGACATGGCTGTTTTTTAGTGTGTAAAAGCAAGCAAATGCTACAGTTTTCATCTCTATGTAGAGAGAAAATGCTGCAGTATGCCTAAGTCATCAACATGTTACTTTACAATACCAGAAAGATTTCCCTCTTCCATAATTAACATATAAAGAGATTTTTTTAAAGTTAATACAATTTGTAACAACGTGACTGTGAGAGGGAAAAAATGCTTTTTTTTTTTTTTTCCTGTTTGGATGCATATAGATCACGTGTAAATTAGATATAATTAATCCATAAGCTTTCCTGCTCACATACTGCCTTTTAAAATGTCATAGCACTGTCACAATGAGGACTCACCTGCATACATAGAAGCTTTTGTAAACTGATACAGCTCTATTTCCTAGATTTGTTCCAGTTTGCAGGAAGGATCTGATGCACAATTTTACGTAGAGTAGTTTTGTAATCTGCAACACTCAGAGGTGAAATTCAGATTTCTGTGCTTGAAAATGGAAGCTGGAGCCAAGTCTTCTCTTTGGAAAACGGTTGAGATTAACCCCTGCGGACAAGGAAAACCCTTGCAGCCTGGCTGTAACATAAATCCTGGCATCCATGGGAATGGTTAGCTTGGGGAAGTCTGTGGAGACTGCCTGCAAGCCAGGGGGAGTTACTCACTTCCTCCGGTTCATTTCACAACAACTGCCAGTTCTAAATCTGGGACAAGATGACTTCTTGCACAGTTGGACTTCACCCTGTTTGTGGAAAAGCACTGTCCTGATTTGGGGTAGAGGTGTTGAGAAGGGACGTGCTGATGCAATAGGCAGGAATTACTGTTCCATCTGGTTGGTATGGAAAGGGACGAAGGGGCTTTAGCATGCAGGGAAAGCGGGTCAGGAGAAATCATGGCTGCAGCGAGGTCGGGGTGAGCTCAGCTGCTCGTGAGAACAGCAACAGATTTTCAGCCTTCCTTCAAGGCCAGAGCTCGGAAATGCAACAGCATGTAAAAATTCAGTTAAATGTCTAACAAGAAAAGCACAGACCAGTCTCCTCTTGTTCCATTTTATCCTCCTAAAAATTTGAAACCATAATTTATTTGAATTGCTTTAGGAAAGAATGTTAGAAATTGCGTATCTAAGCACAACTGTTACTACATTTTTAACTGAAACATTTGTTCATAGAAAAATAGGCTTATTGAAGAGGCTGCTCTCAAAGAAGAGTTGTGCAGAGTATTTTTTTTTTAATTCTGAAATGAAGTGAAAAAAATACTGGGGAGAAAGGTGGTGACTGAATTTTATTTTTCCTTCTACAGGAATGATCAGTTGCATATTATTCTTTCTCTTTTCACTGGAAAACCCCAGAAAAGTTGAAGTGAGCTAAAGTAACATTTTCACTTTTAAGGGTTAGTTCTGAAGTCCTTACTTTCAAAAATAAAATTTGCTTTGAAAAATGCACTATACCCTCCCCCCCATTGCTTTTACATATTTTGTGTTGAAACCTTAAGCTAACAATTTGATTTATTTTGGGTCTAATTCTGAAATGTTACTGCCTGTAAAACCTCACTCGGTTTAAAATCCTTGTATTTTTAATTGTAGTAAATGTTTTTAGTAGTTTCTTCAAGATTAGTAGAGTTGCTTTGGATTTATATCGCTATAAAGTATGTCTCTAAAATTTTTAGTAGCTGAACGCTTCAGAATGTGGTCTTGTGACAGCAAAATGCATCAAGGAGGTTAATGCACCAGGTGTGGCTGCTCTTGCACTCTCTCCTTTCAGCTATCATCTCCCCCCTCCTCAGCATTTCTTAAGAACTTTTATGAAACCGCTATTGTGAATAAAAATGCCTTCAAACTCTAATGCGTGTGAAAAGATGCAAGAAAGGAACGGGACTTTCTAAACCAAATTTGAATATAATTATAAGGGAAAAAGGTTTGTTTTTCTTTTGCAGGTTGACAAGATCAGTTGTTTTTCAGACAAGCATAATTAATTCTCATTATATGGGCCCTCAGAACATTGTGCATATAAAGCCAACACAAAGGCAGAGGTGGTTGTTGTCAAGGCACAAGTGAAAGTACTCTCAGCGCTGCTTGTTTTCTTTGTTTGCAGGAGAGTTGGAGGTGGTCCAGAAAGACGGGGAGCGCAAGATTCAGAGCCGGCAGCAGCTTCCGGTTGGAACAACATGGGGGCCTTTTGCTGGGAAGATGGATCTGAATAATAACACCTTGGTATGTTGATGCTCCGAGACGCTTTGCTTTGTTATATTGTGTGTCGTTCTTTAGGGAATAGCCTGAATTACTATGCAGCGGAGCATTTGAAAACAGGCATTGTTAGCTTTCACGGACAGTGGTATTTGGCTCTTTTCCAATTAGTTCATCTATGGCAACCGTCCACGTAAAGTTATTTGGAGCACAGGTTAATAGTATTAAACTTGTTATTTTACAGAAGGGAAATGTCACTTCCTTGTTTGCTGAACCAAGCTGTTGCGTTTCAGTAGCAATATCTGATTTTTTAGTGGCTTTTTAATTTTTTCACAGCATTAATTGCTGAATACTTAATTTATATTAATGGATGGTATAGAAAATAAATAGCTACATGATTTGAGGATAAAATTCATTAAATTTGCCTTAATGTTACTGAACATAGCAAGATCTTCCGTCAGATTAAAATTATTTTGAAAGCTATCAAAAGGCACCTGTCATATTCTCAGTTAGCCTTGTTTTTTATTCTGATTGCAGAAAGTATGTGGACCATATTACTTAAAAGTAATGCTCTGCTGGTCTCAGTTCAGTGCACTGAAAATCACGTCATTCCTAGGTCTTCATTTCATTTTTGTTTGTGTTGGTTTTAAATCCGAGCTTCAGTATTATTTGTGTATAGTTCAGATTCATTTTCTGAGAACATCTGGAAAGGTGACCCTGTATTGAAAAAAAGCAACTAATATCTCTAGAAGAAGGGTTTAGACAATCCTGGAACATGCATTGCCCTGTGGGATACTTCTGAAGAACCATTATCTTCAGCTGGATCACTGTTTGCTATTACAGACTTTGCATGAATGTATTAGCATAAAGACCTGTGGAACTGTTTCACAGAAGTGTATTGCATACATTTGGGGTAGATACATCTGTGCTGTAAATGGAGAAGCTGAGCTTCCCGGTGTGGGGGGTATTGTCCTGCCCTTGGCAGACCTGAGGAGAGTGAGGAGTGCTGAGTTGCTGAAGTACCATCTGGGACAGTGTGAGGGGGGGTTATGTGGACGTGGGAGAAAAGGCGGGAAACTGATAGTCTTTAACTCCTCCCTGGAGAATCTATGTCTATGTATTGGAGTTCTCTTTCTAAGGGCTTGCTCGGTAGTATGCGTGTTACTGTCTGTAAATATGCGTATTAAAATTGTAGTGAAGTGTTATTCTGTTACGAGTACATAGTAGTCATTTAAGATCTTGATATTTTGTAGACTCTTTAGCATAATTTATTAATCAAAAGGTGCTAACAAGACGTTACAGAAAGTGGTGTAGAAACTTTGTCTAAGTTTCCTAGAGTTCAGTATTCCGAACGCAGGTCAGATTTCCCATTCAGGCACCTGAATAAAGGATGGATTTTCAAAAGTACTGGACACTCAAAGCGTCTTATCGTTAGAAAGAGGAAACTGGACAATTTTCTCCATCCATTTCATTTTTATTTCTTCATTTCTTTTATTCTTGGTCTATCAGCATTCTCAAAATGTTTTTCATAAAATGTCATTTGCAACAACTACCTAATAATTTTCTAAGATTCCACTATTACTACTTTCATCAACTTTCATGCAACAGAAACCTTAGTCCTGGTATAGCTCAAAGTCAGTCCACATAATACCTTAGGAAAAATGCTAGCTCTGTGTTGTCCTTATTGCTCTGTCCCTCTGTCCACTTGTACCACTTCCCCAGGTGTATAAGACTTGAAGGTAATGTTTGAGTATGGGAGATGATGTTGACTGACCCTTCACTACAAAAGTTATAATTATGAGATATTCTTAGGACAGATTTGCAACATGTCAGCAGTTGATCATATTGTTTCGTTTTGTTTTCTGAAGGAGATGTGGAGCAACCACAATCCTTCTTGCATCTCCTTTGGTAGCACAGGCATATATTAAGCTCTGTTAATACTTTGTAAATTTGGGCAAGTACCACTTTTGCCGTAACAAAAACATTTAGCTAAGATATTTTTGTTTTAATGAACTTGTAATTAAGCAGTGAGCAGAGCTGGCTTTTTAGTTGGTGATTGTAATGGGATGGAACAACTTTCTCAACCTAGTTCAGAGAGATGTGGGATGAAAATCTTCAGAACTTTTTTCTCACTGAACTGGAAAGATGTTCATTTGTTTCTTGTCAAATTAAAAACCATAAAATCTATTTTTGCTAACATTTGAAAGATTTTACTTTTGTTTTGCCTACTAATAAAAATACATTTGGAAATCTGAAAAAGTTCCTGTAAACAAAATTGTAGTCCTCAGCAATATTTTGTCCCCTGAGCAACTCCATTCTTTGAGATAGTCAAAACTAAACTGGATATTATCTTGAGCAATCTGAGTTAACTTCGAAGTTGGATCTGACTTTGAAGTTTGCTCTGCTTTGAGCAGGAGTTTGGACTGGATGACCTCAAAGGTCCTTTCCAACCTGAATTATTCTGTGATTCTAAGTATTGTTTCTTTTTCCCGACTATCAGATGTTTCCTGTAATCCTACATTTGTTACTTTAAAATGCTGTGTGAAGAAATGTAAACCTTTTGATAGTCCTTTAATTTACTGTTTAAGCGACATAAACCCAGTGCCAGCTTCTACATATTTTTCTTTTATCTTTTTTTTTTTCCTTGAAACTGTTCTGGTTTATTTATGATTTTTCTGTTTGCTTGACACATTTGATTACTTTTCTCACTAGCGTACATGCTCTCTGTTGTTCGTAAGGGGAGTTGCGTTTGTTTACTTAAGTTATTTATATCTGTTTTGGAAAGCTTATTTAGGTAAAGCCTCACCTCCCTAGAATTCAATCAAACTTTCACATCAGCAGCTGACAGCAGTTTAGTTCATTTCTGAATGAGGACTTCAAACATTGCACTGTTAAAAACATCAAATAATTTTTGGAAAAGAGCTTTAATGTGAATTTTTGGTATAGAGAGGAAAGGAAAGAAAAATACAGGGAATCTCAGGTGAGTAAATATCACAATTTTTGCAGCTGGTCTCTTTATTGGAAAATATGTTTGTGGCTGACTACAAGTATTTTACCTGACTTTACAATTTAGTGTTAGCAATGTGACACTGGCTCACAGGATTCATTACCTAGCTATAACAGTTACAGCTTACTTACTAACCTTGTACTCTGCACTGTATACAGCCTGTACATGTAATATCCTGTTGAAGTACTTCTTATTTCAGGCAGTGCTGTGTTGCTGAATACAGTCTCACTGCTGTTGGCTCAGGAGACGTAGCAAACTAATTAATTCAGCATGATAATTAATTGAGTCACCATGCCAGATGTCAAATACTTTTTAGATCTTTCAAGTTTCTGTCTTGATGTATATTAACAATATACATCTCAGAGCAGTGGAAGGTTGGGTACCTTGAACAAAAATTATTTAAGTGCTGTTCGCAATTGCGATAGGAATAGCAGCTATTGACTTCATCAGCAGTGCCACAGCACTGTTGGGAGATATGGTGGAGCAAGGTCTGTATCAGGACTGCAGAATACTCAGACTCTAATGGTAGACTTGAAATAGCTCAATGACTAATAAAGTTCTTAATTTTTCTCATCTGGGAGTTAGCCAATACTCATGAATTACAGAGTGATCAAAACCCCTTATGAAATAATGTACCCCACTGCATTACTGTTACTGTTGATGAAACAATCTGTGTGCAACCGTCAGAAATCTTGAGAAGGTTGTTTTTAACAACAAAGAGTGAGTCTCAGATCTTAAAACATGTCTAGGCATTTAATTCCCATTTCAATCTGAACTTAAGAACTCCTTATATCATTATTAAATATTTATAGATATCTATTTAGATACTTTTATTTTATATTTAGAGTGACAGATCTCCTATTTAGATACTTTTAAAGATCTGTTCCTGTAATTTTGCCAAATTGGCAAAATTCTCCTGCTGTCAGCTGTATGCATAGTTTGTATCTATCTGTCTGCACAATTGGGCATGGAGGTTATTGCCTTCCATTTCCATCCACTTCTTCCACTTTCCATCAACTCTTCCATAATAGTTGATAGTCCCAAGAAAATTAAATGCACAGGAATATCTTTTCAAGCCTAGACAGTGTACTTCTAAAGTAAGAGCTTGTTTTACAGTAAAAAATGTTTCCAGATTCTGTTTGAGATTTAATATAGTCTTGCTGTTTTGGCAAACAGACGCATGAAGAGTTTTGTACAATACTGCTTTCTATCTACAGTTGGTGAGAACTCAGCTCTACAAGAAAGGCGACATGATTTAATCACTAGTTTTACCAGGAAGGCTCCGACTTCACGCTTTGCTGCATCACAGAAAATTCAGTAGTTTGTGGGTACCTACAAGTAGACAGGAATATATTTCTAAGCGTGAAACTCCTAGCTTGTGATTCCTGTCTTTAACAGGAGAGTGGATTGGCACAAATGTCAAGTCTAATGTGAACAGGCAGGTGAGAAGAGCAGAAGACTCCTCTAGGCTGGTCATACAAACCACTGAAAGAGTAGCTGCCCTGCATAAGCAGCTCTAAATTCAAGGCAGTAGCAGCCTATTTAAGAAAAAGCCGTTTGTTTGCTTTTTCCCAGCTGTAAATACTTCCCCGGTTTGAGGGGACAACTTGGTGGGAATGAGGCCCTTGGAAACAGAAACAGCACAGGTCCACGTAGCCCACAATGGATGTCGAGCAGCGGCTCGCACCGTTGCTCCGGTAGTCGAGTGGAGGCATTCTGAAAGTCCTTTTCCCTTGGCTGCCGCCATCTAGTTTTTGGTGTTAATCTGTGCCCATGGCAGGGTTTTGCAAAGCAAAACAATGAGCAGCTGGATCCTGCCCCCCGTTCTCATCGTCTTGTCGCAGGGAGGAGCGTGCGGGGCAGGCCTGTATTGGCCTGATAAGGAAAAGAGGATTCAACGTGGCTGTGGAGGGAATCCGCAGGAGAAAGCGTGCAGGGTTGGGCCGGGCGAGCAATGGGAGACAGCAGGGACCCTTTAATGGGATCTAGGAGGTTCAGCGCCAAAGCAGCCCTTCTTCTGGAAGATACCCTCATCAAACCGTTTGACTGGGTAGCGTGTGAGGGGCTGAGGAGCCAAGGTTCAAAATACAGTTAAGTTAGTCACTCGCTAATCTGTGGCTGGTCACTTTGGGTCAGAAAACTCATATCTGTAGTAGGCAGCAACTTTTAATCTTCGGAGTTGCAGTGCAAGGCTTTGCTGGGCACTTTGGTTGGAGGTGCTGTACAGCCACTGAGACAGTCGGTAGTCTGTAGTCTGGCTGTTCTGGCTGTAGTCAGGCTGTAGTGTCTGGTTCTCTTGTTCAAACACAGAAAGGGATAACGCAGTTTTTATCTTTCGATATTTGCCTGCAAGTGGGGATTTTGGCTCTTATTAGCACAGAGCCATTTTTATATTTAATTACCAAAAATAGTGTATTGAGTAATGAACCTTGATTCTAATCTTTACTGGGTTTATACCTTTAAGTACCTCAAGTGACTGCAAAAGCATTTCTTTCTCATTTTTACTGCTGTTACTGTCAGGCTCTTCATGTTTAAAACTAGTTTAAAAACTCTTCCTGCTGTCCCAAACACGAGCAGATGTTAATGTAATGGCGCTGCTGGACAGCAAATTGTGTCACACTTACGGTGATGTGCTGATGCACTGTGCAAGTGTCAGGGTTGGCCACTTCATACAAACTGAAACATTAAAAATACCAGAGATACGCTGAGATGATGTGGACATCCACACGGTCTTTGAGAACACATCACCTCACGTTGCCTCACCTTTCATAAAGTGCTCTCCCATTTATGTAGACATGGAGTTGAGGGTAGTGCAATGATAGAAGAATTTTTTTTTAAACTTTTGTGCATAATTGTAGGTTAGACACTTCTTTTTAATTCCAGAAAGATTAGTTGTTATTATTGCTCCTTTATTTACATTTACACAACAGAGTTAATTTAAAACCTGTTACTAATATGATAGCAGGATGTGTTAATGATCTGAATAAACACCCTGTTTCGAAAAAAGCTGAAAGTGGTTTTCTCCTGTTTGTGGAAGTAGTTTCCAGGAAGCGAATAAGTGATGAAGCAACATGGTCCATGAAAAGAAAGATCACACTGGTCGTGCACCTCTGTCTAAATGCTGTTAGTACACTGGTATTAATACTGCATGCCATTACCATAGCCTTAATTTTAAGATATTAAATATTTAAGGGATAGACAAATATGGTTTGGTTAAAAAAAAAACAAAACACGATGTTCACAGAAAGACAGGATTGAAATTGCGTTGTTCCTTTTTATTTCTTTATTTCTGAATCGATGATTTCCAGAATGTAATATTATATCAACAGGGGATTTTCACATAAATTTGCTTTTGTTTTTTAACGTCTTTTCCTTGACTACAGCCCGTTTTTTAAGACTACACATACCCGTGGTTCATTTTGACACCTGTTTATCTAAACAGCAGAACTTCATCATTTGTTTAAAACTACCACTGGTCACTTTGAAAGGTTTTTAAAAATGATTCAGTTACTTGGTGCTTGATATAAGCATCTCCATTAAGCAGACTTTATCCTAATACTATTGTAATTAAGTAGTAGACATTTCCGATCATGCTCATTAAACTAACTCAGTTCCCTGGGAGAAAACTCAATAAACTATCCTATTTCAGCAAGCTTTATTTCAGTAGGGGGGCCCTTCTCAAAGTGGGAATGCACCCTGGCACATTGCCAGGGAGCTGCTGAGAGCGGAGTGAGGGGATGGCCCAGAGGAAGAGATGGGGCAAGGTCAGGAGCCCAGGACAGAAAAAGGGCAAGAAAATTTGGTTCAGGGTTCTCCCTGGTTCTCCCTGGTTCTCCCAGGCAGCAGAAGCAGGGGGAGACACCTTTTGCAAGTGCCAGGCTTTTCCATTTTAGGATGTGGGGAAAAGTAGAGAGAAGACAATGTGTAATGGAGCACATATTGCACTGTTAAGCGATTTAGAGAGAACCACTGCAATAAACTGTGCAGTAGCAACACATTCTTGGGCTACTTCTGTGTACCATAGGCGTTAAGACTCAAATGCTTATTTTGCTATTGTGGATTTTGCTAAATCTATAACGCAACTTCTAAATGGATTGTAGTCTTATTTAAAAACTTCGGGTGAGAAGTAGTTGATTTAGCTCCATTTAAGGTCATTCATGTAGCTCACTACATTGAAATACCTAGCAGGCATGAGTTCAACACCCATGTTTAAGATGAAGAATTTAACGTTAAAGTCCTCTGAGGAAATTTTTTTAATTCATGCTTTTTATAATGATGTTTCTTCTTATTTATGAAACATATGTATTATTATAGACTAAGCAGATGTAAAATGTCAGATTTAAATATTCAGCAGTTTTTGAAATAACTTTCTTCTCACTAAATGTTAAAGAACACAATTTTTTTTACTCTGAAATGAAATTCAGTTTCTAAAATGTTGACACATTTTTTTCGGTAGTTTCACATCCATAGAACAAGCATAGGAAATTCTAGCTCCATCATTTTAGTGGAACATAAAGCTAGGAAGGTGTTTGTGTCTCTGAAGACGTTTGCATTGTTAAGCCAAGAATTTGGTAGTTGCAATGAACTGAAAGACCTGGAGGCTTGTGTTCTCTCTTTGACCTCTAGAAAATAAAATGTCCTGGATGCTCCTGGCTTCCTCTGGGACAATTACATGTAAAATTATGCCTGCCCAAGGGTAGTTAGCCTTAGTGTACATTGGTAGTGGAGAAAAACACCATGATGCTGTTGCCTGTGGAACTGTGGCAGCACTTGTGTTGCACTCAGTACATTGTCCAGGTGTACTGTCTGGACATACAAATGACATGATTATGAAAACATCAACGGATGCTTTCCATAAGACTTGTGGAGGCAATAGTGCGTATTTGTCTGGAATAAAGTGTGCTGTCGAGAAAATTTTGGTGTGAAAAGAAAATTCACAGTTTGGTGGTGTCAAAATTTGTTTGTGCTAATAAAAGTGCAGACTAAGATACCATATCATAGTAACAATAAAAAGATTTGAAATGATCGTCTATTTTCATTTAAATAAAAAAATGACTTCAAGTAAAGGAATGGACCTGTTGTTTCAGTGAAGACAGTGGCTGCTTGCTGCTCACTTCTGTACACTGTGATGAAATGATCTAAATTCCAACATCAGTTCCCGTTCTGTCTGAATATGCTTGAGAGAAGTAGCCTGTAAATTTTCAAGAACGATGGAAATAAAACGTATTTCTAGTTGTTTCGTTACCAGCCAAATTAACTGCATTCTGTGAAAGTGTGTTTTTGAATGTTTCAGATAGGAAAAAATCTTCAATATTTGTAGTAAGTATAGATAATACAGTATGTGTGAGTACATAAACATATAAAAAAATTGTAAGTATAGTAAGTATATGTATTTGTACATATATATATATACATACACATGATGTAAGTGTTTGTGAGTATATAAAAATAGCATATTCTAGTCAGAAGACAGTACTAACTGCTATTAGGTCCTAAAAATCAGAGTTTTATTTGAAATACTAACGTTTTGCTGAACTTTCTTCTCCATGCAGCTATAGCTCCTTTTCTAATGATGTTGTAGTATCACATAGCCAGTAGCAAAATTTGTCCTTTTCCAGATGCAGCAGATCTACTTTGCTCCACTGAAATATGGGCAATACAGAGCTTGGCCTGAGATCGTAAGTGTTGAGTGAAGTTTGTAAATGTGCTGGGCCTCATTTATCAAGCCCGGAGAACAAGTTCATCAGTCTAATCCCGTGGTGGCTCCTCAGCTTCCAGGGGAGCTGAAAAGACGATCAGCTCCAGCCGTTAGGGCTCTGCTGCAAAGAGCGCAGGAGGCACCATCGCTTGCCGTCCTTGCCCTCCCTGCCAGCCCCAGACCACCTGCAGCACGGGAAAGGCTGCAGCAAGGGGTGCACAGCTAGTACTCTACCTGATGATGGGTCTTATTTACAGGGTTTTGTGCATGTTCTGATATTCCATACATGATAAATTATGTGCATAGCCTCATCAGATTTGATATTGTTTCATATTCATGTCCCATCTTAAATAACTTAGTATTAATTAATAAACTTTTGCCCCCTTTCTTTTCACCAATGCATTTATACATGTATTCCACAGACTAGAGAGAAAGGGAAAATATTTCAATGTATTTACAAAATGTTTCACAAATTGTGAAACATTAAATATAGTTACAATAATATTTTTTTTTTAATTTGAGCTCTTTTAACATATTAAGGGAATAATTGAGTTTTACATAGACAAAATACTGTCCTTTCTGTGCTCTAAGGGAAGGATAGCAGTCTGAATGCTACTGATTTAGAATAAACTACATAGCAGTTGAGATATCTTCATAGTTTATGTAGATTATTCTCACTCTGAGAAAATGTCTTACAATTTAAAATTCTCCCTGTCACAGATTAGTATTTTGTATCTTGTTTTTGACATTTGATTTGATATCTGAAAAACATAGAAGATTTTTTTTTTAATAAAAGCTTCCTATATGGTAGTAATTATTATCATTTATGTATTTTTTGTAAACATCTCACATTTCCCAAAATACTTGTTTTTCTTTGAAGCTTTCTTTTCCATATGACAATCTCTAATCTGGGGGATGAGTGACCACATTTTTTAAAGGACGAGACTGGAACTCCTGCCATGTGTGAGGACATTAAAGACAAGTTTAGGTGAGCTGAGGGAGGTGTGCCTCGGTGCTGGGGAGGTGAGGAAGGATTCTTCCCTCTCTCCCCCTCCTGCAAGCTGTTGTCCTCACTTTTGGAAGAAAACTGGGACAAATTAGCATAAAGGGAAGAGAGCAATAAAGCAGAAAACAATAGTAGGTCCAAAATATGTTAGTTTCTTCTTTTCTGCTTGTGTTGAAGCAGGTCTGGTTCTGCTATTGCTAATTTTTAATTTCTCTGTGGACCTCATACTATGTCTTAGTCTTATCTCTTTGCTTATATGGTGTTTCTTCCTCTTGGATGCAGTTGCATTTACTTCATTAAATATTGGATCTTGTTATCCATGTTTGTTAAATTCCAGATCGTATTCTTCTCTTTTGGGATCCACTTGTTTTACCTTACTCCTGTTTCTCTTCTCACTCTGGTCAAGCCACCTCCCCTCCTACAAGCCAAAATACCATCTTAATCCTGTACACTTCTGTGGTGCAGGGTTTCCCTCGCTTCCTGGATCCGCCTGGATCGTGGTTGGTGGAAAGATATGATGGGTTGCATTAGGTGAACCTGCCAGGCTCATAGGTGTAGGTATCAACAAGGGACATTTTGGTTAGATAAGAGAAGGAGTTTCCTAATGGTAATGAGAGTGAAAGGCTGGAAGAGATTCAGGAGGCTGTAGTAAATCTGTGGCTGGTGTGTTTAAGAACGGGCTGGACCAAGACGACAGGAGCCGTGTAGGTGCAGCTGAGCCGTGGCGTGGGGGAAGGAAACGGAGCAGAGGACCCTTGGGCTTGTGGCACCCTGATGCTGAGAAGTGTCTGCAGCCAACTTCACTTGTTCGGCTGCCCAGAGACGCCTGCAGGTAGCTAAAATCTTTCAAGATTGGCTTTAAAAGGCCAGAAAGAGACACTTTTTTTGTAGAAAATGGCAGATGGGTGTTAGAGCAAGCTAGACAGTTGGTCACACCAGTATGGGATACCATTTTCAAAATCTAATTGAAATATAACAAGGTCTTGCTGGGAGATAGGGAAGTAAGCAGCTATATTTCTTTGGCATATCCCTTCCCAATTGCCTGCAGGTTTTTTTTCTTCTGAATATTCTCCCTTCCCACTCCGGTTTCTTGCTAACTAAAGTTAGAATTAACACTCTGTGTGTAACCAAATATTAAATCAGTGTAGCTTTTTCAATGCATTTTTTTCACCTGTACTTAGGACTTTATTTCTAGAGTATTCTGTACCTCTTTTTTAAGAAGTGCTGTCTGATTTATAAGGATCATTGTCCCAGGTTTCTGTGTCACAGATTTGCAAAGTGAGAGCAATGGTATTGCATTTTCAGGATGCCAAATGTGCGCACTTTGATCTGGTGGTACAGCATGCCTCACGGAGTAAGCCGAATCTTGATTTCTTTAGTCAGTCATCCACTATCAGGTACCAGAGCCCCGATTAGGCAGGCTGTAAAACAGAGAACACACCATGGGTTAGATGTGGAAACATTTGTGAGGAGGCTCTTGGCATCACCGGCATCCTCGGTGCTCATTTTGCGGTACTGTTTCTGTGCTAGTATATCTCTTCAATGCATGCAGTAACAATAACAGATACCTGCGTGTCGTAAATGACTGCGCATGCACTGATTACTTTTGAAAACGCTTCCCCCTCCACCACCACCATCAGCAGTGGAAAATGAGAAGAATATCCATGTTTTGAAACTTGACCTCTCACAAACGTGAGACCATTTGGTGTGGTTGTGCCTCCTTAACATTCCTCGCATTCCCTCTCCCAAGCCAATTGTTAGCACTTGTTGCAGCATTAAAGTGGCTTTGTAGTAGCACCTACTACGCTTGCTCTGGCTAGTGGCATACATGGGACTGAATGGCCTTTCCGACCTTTAATTAGCATTTCCTTGTCAGTCATACCAAAGATACTTGATGATCTAATTCTTTGTTCCTCTAACTACTATAACTGTGAGGTCTCCTGAACTCTTGAAATACGATCGTGACATTCACATAGTTTTCTCTGTTTCTCTGGCTGTGGTGTTGGACAGGAGGACTTGCAAAGTCCGCTTTGGGATAGTTGCAAGGCATGAGGAAGTAAAGAGGTTCTGGGGGTGGCATTCACTGCCATGGCCCTCTGCAGCGTGGTATTCAACCTCACGAGAGCTGCAGCAGTACACTGCATTTATTGGGATAACAAAGATCGTTGAAGTTACTTTTTCAAGACAACATAGAACATACATCTCTTCCAAATGAAGTATTTGTTAGAGATCATGGTTTATATGCCTGCATTTTTTACTCTAACTAGGTGTTTTTCTGTTTCCATGTATAGTCTTTGAAAAAATATAAAGCAATGAAAGGGAATGCACAATGATCACAAATTTTAAATGGTGATTAATATGCACCTAGCACTGAGTACTAGCGGGAGGTGCTGAGCATCCCAAGCTTTCATTCAAAGCAGTAGGGCTGAGGTATGCTTAGCATTTCGTGACACTGAACACTGCAAGTACAGCCTATAAACCTCTCCATAGAAGATAAATACTTGTTATTTTATTTGACCTTGAAGATGGGGCTGGTTTGATAGGGTTAAGGTCAATGAGTATATTATTTTTAGACAAGATACGGAGTACATGGATGGTTCTGCTTTATTTTAGTGTGTTAACATCTGGCAGCATTCTGTGTTCCATATGCTGCTGATTGTCCTGATACATTCATCTTCAGTGATTATCAAAAAGATTTCAGTGCTCTGGAGTTAATCACACATTTGAGAAGACAAATACATGAAGATAAGCAGAAAAGCTGCATGTGGGTTTTTGTGTAGAAGACCAATATTTGGTAATCTTGGCAAGTACCCTATTAATTTGGAAATATTTTTTAAATTGACTTAATTAGCTAATGTCTGTAAGTGCTGTAAGGATGAAAAATAGTGTATTAGAGTTCAATGTTGTTATCACAATAGACAGAGAGAACATTGGTCCTTGGAAATCTGGCTGTGCCCTTTTAATTCTAGGTGTTGCACACTTGCTTATTTCTACTAATGATGAATAGTTAAAGGGGTTTTAGATTTGCACCCTTTTCTCATGTATTATTTTTGTATGGCGTTGGTATATGCTTGTGCTATTTCATTACAAAAAGCACGCACATAACTATCAAATGACTTTTTTTTTCTTTTTTTTTTTTTTTTATACCAGTGTTTTCAGTTTTCCTAGGTTGATAACATTTTTTCCAGGGCTGTAAATTATTATTTTCATTCTGTGCTGTTTTGGCCTTACATGCTAACAGCTTCAGGGGGGAAAGACTTAAGAGTTTCACAGAATTTGCCACATCAAAGCAGGTGTTCCCTTTTATAGTACCGCCTTCTTTCTGAAAGTGAAGAAAGTCTACCATGATTAGGACAAATGGTGAGGCAAAAATCAAACTAAGCCAGATGTCTATCAACCTTGTACCTCTCTTGTGGCTTTTGCCACAGCCCACACTCACCTCGGAGTCCAGTCCTCTAGGCTAGCCCACCTTGGGGCTATCCCATGCCCCATAGTCCTGCAAAGAATAATTCAAATAAGAAAACAGCCATAGGGCTCAAAGCCTAGAAGGATGACCCTTTGCTTCCCATATCTCCTGTAAGACAGCCCCTTGCTACTCTACTCTCTACTTAGAAGGAAGGGCACCATGAAATCAGCTATGGCCATGGTGCTTCAGGCAAACCCTGGGACCAGGGTCTGTCCACACAACACGGTGTGGGACGTCTGGTCAAGACAGACACGAGGAAAGCAGCGGGCAGGCTAAAGTGGCAGTTTGCCACAAAACAGAAGGTACAGAACAAACTAAAGTAGCTATGTTGCTACTCAATATTTCTCTCTTAATTGAATATCCATCATTTGAAAGAAAAAAATAAAGGCAGCAAAGTCTCTTAGGGCACATAACATATCCTTATCCACCATTCAGATAAAACTTATTTTATTTTGTCATGCACAAATTTGTTTAGATCTTAGCAGTGACCACTCTTCCTGTTGCCAATATCTATTAATGATAATTACTTCAAATACTATACTCACTCAGTGATAGCATCACATCATGGTGAGGAAGATTGTGATCTTATCTAAACCTATTCTGTTTAACTCTGACACTGCTTCTATTATAGTGGGGCCCCGATAAGATCATGCCTGTTAGGATCAGACATTAGTTGGAATCAATATTTGAAAATGTGCCTGTTTTTGCTTAATAGCAAAGTTAGTGTGAGGGTCAGAGTGAGATCATTTGTTGGATGAGATTGTACAGCTTCATCTTGTAATGGAAATGTGTTCTTTGCTTCAGCTGCTGGTGAAAAGTAAAAACAAGGGCTCTTTGAAAGCTGTACAGCTTTGCTAATAATCACCGTGTAAGGAAGATACAATCATTATTATGATATTTAACATCTGTAGTGCTGCAGCATGTTGAGGTTCTAGTTGGGAACTGGTACTCCTTTGTGCTAGACTCTGTCTGAACCTAATATTAAAAAGACAGCTGCTGGCCTCAGCTAGCTTAGATCCTGGTTTTAGACCAGACGTGAATACAATGGCAACAAGCAAGTGTGGGAGGCAAAAGCTAAAACGGCGATAATTAAGATAAGTATAATAAACAACAGTTACATCACACTAAAGCAGCAGACGTGAATTTTGTAGAGATAGTGAATGAAAAATGCAACGAATTTGCAGATGATTTCAGAGAATTTTTCCTATATGCAATAATCTAGCAGAAGAAAATACAAATAAATTGGGGGTATTTATTTAGATGTGAATTTTGAAACTCATCTGCTGATAAAGGAGGATGTAATCTAGATCAGTGATGGTGAACCCTTTTAGTGCCTCTTGCCAAATTTATTTTAAAAAGCTCAGAAACTCATGTGCTGCCAACATAAAACTCTGTGTACCAAACTTGGCAACAGTCCCAGCAGTTTAGTGTTAATGGTGGAGATGAACAGTCAGAAAACACAAAGCACCATAATGCTGTTTTGCTGAAAAATATGGTTACTCTTATTGTAATACTTACCAGGATTTGGTCAATGAAACCAAAGCAAAGCCTGAGGGTATTGTATGGGATGTGTGAGAGCTGCAGCGCCCCTTTCTCCTCAAGAACATTAATTTTTACTCTCTCATAAATAAAAAGTCCAACAGTATAAGTTAAAAATAAAAAGTGAATAGTGAATGACCCATTCTTTTGATCACTGGACTGCAAAATGTGAGTGACACTAGTTCTGTGCCTGAAGTTGGCATCAAAGGGCCTCATGCATAGCTTCCAGTGCAAGGCAAGTACCATGGCCACTGGGCTGCTCTAGAGGAAATGACTCCAAGAGATATTTCAATAGATCTGTTAAATCATTCCAGTGTAGAATAAAAATAAATTTGAAAATTCCCGTATTTTTTCATGAAATGGGATTCTTGTTTGAATGTCCAGCTTTTTATTTAGGTGAACTGCTAATATTAGTAATGTGCTAAGACCTGGGCTGTGTTTACCAATCATTTCCATTTCAGTAATGCCTCTCGTCACTGAGTGTGTCTGATCTTAACCTCTAACTTCTTGTGGTTTGACCTGGATTTCCTTTACAGTTCCCAACTTGATTACAGTTCCTCACATTTGACACACCAGTCACTAAATTCATAACACTGTTTTCTGAAAGAGATGAATGTATGCGTGAAAGGAGTGATAGTTTTCACTAGACAAAGTCAGAAGGTTTCTGATTTGGAATAAAACATATATACTGTCATGTGCTCTTCTAATTACATATGTATACGTCATGAAGGCCAGGTTGGATGGGGCTTTGAGCAACCTGGTCTAGTAGAAGGTGTCCTTGACCATGGCAGGGGGTTGGAACTAGGTGATCTTTAAGGTCCCTTCCAACCTAAACCATTCTATGATTCTATCAAAGTAGATTTATGTAGATTAAATTCTTCCCCTATAGGATGTGCATAAGGATATTTGAGCAGTATTTTGCCCATAAAAAGTGAGGAATTTTCATACTTTCATTGAACAATGCATACTTTTGGATACAATATGAATAATGAAGATGTAGATTCCATTTTACTTTTTATTTTAGTTGTAACAAATAGAGGGAGGAGCAGAGCCATTTCTAAATCATCTCTGAAAAAATGGGAAGAATTTGTCTTTGAATGAAAAATGAAATATGTCAAGATTTTAGACATCTGTGTCATCTGTGCAGGACAGATTTTTTTAAGACTGATTTTTTCTATTTCCCTGACTCTATTTTAATCTGGATGCATCCCAGAAGTGTTTCTTGAGTATTCTGATACTGCATTACAGTATTTGTATACAAAAATAGGTATATTTCCCACATACGCATTTCCACAACATGGCCTTCAGTAGATTAGTGACACAATTTGTCATGAATGTCACTGAAAAACAATATACTGGCAGAATTTTGAAGCAGTAATATTTAAACATTGATTTCTTTAAAATGTTGACTTTTTGAAAAACTCATTCTCCTCATTATTTCTTTCTTTGTTGTCTTAATTGTGAAATATAGTTTCAAATTAATGGAATATCAACAATTTTCATTTGTCCTTTTTTATTTCAGAAGTCTTTATGCCATATTTTTGGCCATGGTGTGCTAGGTGTAGAATCCCAAATGCTTCAGCGGGGCAAGAGAGGAGGCTTTTTCTTTCTTGTTCTGAAACCACGATGAGTCTAATTTTAGACACAATGAAAAACAGAGCACTACAGTTTTCTGCCTTACTCCCAGATATGTATGAAACAAGAATGTCATTAAGACAATTGGATATATCTGAAGAAGTAAGGTGGGTTTTTTTTCCATGGATATCCCTTCTTTCTCCCTAAATAAAGAATAATGAAGAGCCATAATTTTACCTTTATAATAACAAAATATTCCACTTACTCCATTCCTTAGTGGCCAGCATTGGCCACATACAGCATGTTTAAGACCTTCTGTTAAACTTGTGTGCCAGTGCAGTCAGAACTTCACTTTAAACCTGACTCTGAAACAATTGATTGAGAAGCAATAAGAGAAGATTAAAGACAATTATACGTGGATAAATAATACAGAACAGTGTTTGTGACTATTTATTTGAATTCTAGGAATTCATTTGATGTAACTTTGTTTTTTTGACTTGTGCTTTCTGCCCCAAGAAGTTCTTGGTATCCAGACTGGCCTATTAAATGTCACAAAACAGATAATCATGCTGTTGTTGTTATAACATCTGAACCAAGATGGGAAAAAGAGGAAATCCCTTCCTGAAAGAATTTGCAGACAAAGAACAGGAGAAGAGTATAATTTGGTCACCATTTTTAAAATGAGAAATCAAGTACAAACAGATTAATGGACCTGCTTGACAGCACTCTGGAGGTCTCAGGTTTCCTACAGGTTAAAGAAATGCCTGTGTTACAAGATTATTCCTTGGAATGATGAGCAGACACCCAAAGAGTTGTACATTAGCAGCCTACGAATTGAACTAATTTTTATAAACTCTTCATGTAAAAATTGTGAATAAAAAGTAGGCATGTAGGAATCCATCTGTTCACAGACAATTCATGATAGAAAAGAAGACTAAACTTTTTATGAATATTATATGCAGATACTAACTGTAAAGAAAATGCAAATACAAAGCAATGCTTCTTTGAACGCATTCTCAAATGTACCACCTATGAAAAACAGAAGAAAATAAGTAGATTCCTACAGAAGTCCAATAAACAACTACTCTGCAACAAATTCCCATCATTTCATAACTGATGGGTTAAAATTGGAACATGAAGTTATTTAACAAAAATCCAGATTGGCAAAGAGTGGGATCCCTTATCATGTAAAGGAATGATTAAACCGATTGATAGTGCACTGGTGTGCGTAGTCTGGATTATGTCTTTGAAAAAGAGAAAATGCTTGATGATGGTCTAGCAGCACTATGCCTCCAATAGGCCAGTCAGTCAAATGCAAATACAGTCTATAATAAAAAGAGCTGGTTGGCATAGTAATTGGGAAATGAATGTTATTTGTAGCTCCATATTTCTGTCTTTAGGAGTCTAAGAACTGGGAGGTTGGTATTGATAAGAGGGTTTGTGTATAAATCCTTTGTAATGAGGCTGTGCCTCTTCAGTCATTTGTATTAATTTTAACTTTAGATATGAACATCATTCTCTGAAAGGGGCGACACCTAAAATAACTAATTTCACAAATGTCTGGGGAAAAAAAAATACTCATTTTAGAAAAAAAATCCCTGGGTTCTTTTTTGGTTGTTTGGTTGGTTTTTCGTGGGGTTTTTTTGCGGCAGGGGGAGTTTGGGGCTACATTACATGATCACCTTATATGGCATGGCATGCACTATAGATTATAGCTGCATTTGTGCAGATACTGGCAAAGATAAGTTCTGGTTTTGATGAAGGAAACTATTACGTAGGAGAACTACCAACTATAATGTAGTTCAAGAGGTATAGATGTCCTTGCTATCCTTAACTCAGGTCAAAAACTCTCTTCAAATGCCTTGAGATCTGCATTGACTCCAGCCACTGATATTACCCCCATGTAATTTTTTTTTTTCTTTGTTGGCATGTTTGGCTGATTATTTAGTAATGTATTTGACAGTTTCTGCTGTTCTGTATCTTCATGGAGACACCCATGTTTGACATCATGTGCATATTCTGAACTTCTCAATATTTCTGTGAGATCACCTGGTAATGATCTCACTGGCAGGACTGGAGGGTCTTAAAGAGGAAGGAGTCTGGAGCATTGTGCAAAAGGTGTTCTGTCGGTGGCTTTGATTGCCTTCCTTTTGCTACTCTGTCTGCACCCCAACTGCTCTCTCTATGCAGTTTCATTTCCATCTATATGGATGCCCTTAACTCTTCACTTTCCCTTTCACCATCTTCTGATATTTATCTCTTATTTCTGTTTCTGGCACTTACCTCTTAGCCCTTCTCCTCACCTTTCCAGTCTCTCCTTGTCCACTCTTCTATTCCAGCCGTGCTTCCTTCTCCTTTCTGTGATTTCTCTGTCCTTTTTCTTACTGGCCTTCAAGACGCCTTCTTCAACGCTCAAGGACTTGCCCTTCCTTGATTTCAGCCTCCACCCCATACAGGTAATTTAGAGTACACTGGCTGGAAGTAGCCTTTGGAGCTGATTTTAAGCAAAAAAGACTGAATGGTAATTTTGTGTAAAATAAAAATGTGTGATTAGTTTCCCAGTTGAAGGTAGTACACTTGTTGCTGTGGCTAGTCATAGGGCTGACTTGAAAAGGATCTGTATACTTTTATCAACATCTATTATTTTGCTAGTTACAGGGAAGTAATCACATCATGTCTTTGGGCATTAGGTGCACACTGCAGAGAAGGAATCTCTTGCCTCTGCCCCTGCCCAAGTTTAACATTACACACAATTAGTCAGGTGTATTAAGGGTTTACTGTGCCATCTTCTACTTCTACTAGCATCAGACAGGGGTACTACCAGAGGCAAGCTAGCAGGCTCAATGGGCCAGTGGACTGATCTTACACAGTAAATCCTATGCTTTTGTGATGTGTTGACAGACCCTTACCTTAAACAGTGCTAGCAGGCACTGCTGTAATAAAAGCAAACTGACTCGTGCTACTTCTGAAATTTTCCATAAAAGCAGCATAAATGTTAATGAATAAATAATCTTCTCCTAAATTTCATACAATAGCTGAGCTTACCCCAGGCAGGATGTGCCACTGTAGGTCAGGATTTGAAATATGTGAGAATTCCTTATTCCTGGTAGTGCGGTGGGAGGAAAAGTTTGTCACTCCCCATGCCATTTATTTCTCTGTAAGGTGTTGAGGGCTTAGGTCTCTTGTGTTTACACATCCTTGCTCATACTAAGTCGCTCACACTAGAAGCTAACAATTTTTGGAGGAAAGAAAGATAACAGGGAAAAACATGCAAAATATTAGTTAAATTAATAAAATAATCCCACTTCCCTGATCTTGTGTGCAGAAAGAAAAGAAGAAATTGAATTGAAAATGCATTAGGTAATGCCTGATCTAGGAATTAATCTGCTTACTTACACACAGCAGAGATACAAATTCTCTTGAGATAGCTAACTTGGTTTCTGATGTGGTATAATCCATGTTTACACAAGCGTACTTAAATTGCACTGAATTGTAAAGAGAAAAGATTCCTGTGTAAAATGAAGCAGAGATGGAAAGCAGAATGAGGAAAAAAATCTTTTTTATCATACAGTAGTATTCTCTTTCTCACCATTCAAAAGAGCACATTAAAAGAAATATGTTACCTCTGATCTGAACTGGAAAAAAGGTGCTTCTTTTAATTGAATCTCCTTACTACAGGAGCTTTTAGCTACATTTTTGGCTGAGTGAATGGGGCTGCAGGAAAACATAAAGTTATTGTTGTTCAGCCTCAATGGAAATGGAGATGCTGGAATCATACTTTCAACCTTTTATATATATATATTTTTAATACATTTACTTTGAATAGTGCACTTTATTCCTTTGCATTTGGATCACTCATTAGGCATTTGTCTTTATTGACAAGCAAAAGTCCTGTTGTCACAGCTTAACCTAGCTGGGCACTGGCGAACAAGATGTTATTTAAGATAGTTTTTGAGGAAACACCTCAGGTAGAGATGGCCATCCTGTCATCCATGGCTGTCTAGCAATTTGTAGGCAATGCTGAGATGACTCTGGTTTCCTTCAGGCTGAAGGTATGACCCACCTTTCTTGCCTTCATTTTATACTCATCTTCAGAAGTGAATTGGAGAAGTGTTTTAATTTTGAGAGGTTTTAGAATTTGAGACACATTTCATTGTGAAATGGGGGTTCATCTTAAAGAGGTTTTGCAGCTTTCTGGATTTAAAAGAGAAAACCTCAAAGGAGAAGATGTAGATAATCTGAGAACAATTACTCAACAAGTTCTCAGAAGTACGAAGTGGGATCATGGTTACCCTGTCTGTGATCAGCAGAGGAATTGCTGATCTGTCTCGTTGTACGTTTAACAGCAAGTGTAAGGGGATGGAAGTGGGCCATGAAGCCCTGAAAGGTGGACTGCAGAGCAATGACTGGGTTGTTTGCAACCCTCATAAAGGCATCAATGAAGGAATCCAACTTTATTCAGTATTAATTGTGCATAACTAAACTTTAAAGCATTCAGGACTTGTGAAAGTTAAAACTCTTAACGCTGCAATTAGTAAAATATGTTATTATATTTGGGGATTTAAATAGTGACATAATAAAATGTGTACTCTCAAGAAGAAAAATATAGTGTAAAGTGAGACAGTACTGAGCCAACATTGCTGTGAAATCCTTACATTCTGTAGATCCTGACTTTTTAGTATTTTTCTTTTTTTTTAAAATTTGTTCATATTTTACTTCATTTAGTTCTCCATACAGTTCCTCTGTATTCAATATTCCAGGCATAAACAGAAGAAAAAAAAAAATTAGGAATTTTATAGCTTCTGCTCCATATAATGTGCAATACCGGAGGCAGAGCTTGATTTTGCGCACTGAACACTATTTCTTTCTCAGAGACAAGAGTCAATCCTTGCCCTCTTTATGTTTTCGTAATCATTTAACTGTTGTTTTAGAAATGATCACGTTCTTTTGTAAGTTAAAAAATATATGTATATCCCTGAAGTATTTTTATTTTACCAGAAATTCCACACTGTAGGAGAAAAAGACACGTGGAATTATCTGGAATCCCACACATTTTCGTATGAAGTTATGAATGCGCTGAATACCATGGCACCAGAATAGGAGATTTATCACCAACATACAAGGCTTTTTTTTTTTTTCCCCATTAAATCCTCCACATTGCATTAGAGCAATTTCTTCAGAAACATTTTCTTAGGTGTTTAAAAATGTTACCCACTGCCATGCACTTCAGCAAGTATAAGTGCTGTAGCAGCTGCGTGCATGGCAGGAGCGGTTCTGTTCCTTCCGTGAAGGGGAGAGGTGAAAGTTTGAGACAAGAGGTAAAGTAAAATTTAAATCTTCCCTCAGTGTAGCGATGTCCCAGTGTAGCGGTGTCCCACTGAAAACAAAAGTCTCTCTCTTTTCGTATCTGGTTGTTGTATTTTTTGTGACTTTTTCCTTTACTCTGAATATGTCAATTAAAAAGGTGAAGTCAGGGAAGAGAAAAGAAGGGAGCTATAAAAAGCCTGAATTTCCCACCAAATGGGAAATTCCCACCAAAATGGCTTGCGGTCTTATGCCTGAAGAAAATGCCGTTCCTACAAGTGCCGAAAGGGCTGTGTGTAGAGGAGGTTTTTTCTGTGCCATACTGTGCAGATCTGGTTTTTATTTGAACTCCTCTATTATTATGACATTGGATTGACACTTTTTAGGATTGTGAAGCCTGAAATGCTTCATTATATTATAACTATTAGGATTTTAGTAACATTGCATTGTATTTTAATAATTGAGAAGCTGCTGTGCACTTAGGCTCAAAGAAGCTATTCAACTCTGCTGTGCTGACAAGGGAAACAGCAGCAGCGTGGTAACCAGTAAAAAAATATTATTTATCCCTAGAGAGAGAAAAAATGTGTAACTCGGTGGCATGCTGCAGCTCTGCGCACCTGTCTGCAGCTACGCTACAGCCAGTGGTTATGAGAAACATCTGTATGAAAACAGATGTTTTTCATAAACTATTACAATTTACCTTCATTTAGTGTTCTATAGAAGCAACCTGAGGTCACACTTAAACATTTCAATATGTGATCTATATTGAATTTTAATTTTTTCAGTGGATATTGATTTTGCATGTAAGCAAAGAAGAGATAGATACTATCAGAAAATTAACCTAAAATTAAAACTTTATGGTGAACTGTTTGTGCAACATTTTTAGAAGAAAGGCAACATTAATCACCAGGCCTTTTTAAACCAATGCGGGGAGAGGGGAAGGTAGGATAACATACATTAAAAGACTAATGATTGCTCAGTCGAACTTTTGCTGGCACCTCCTTAATCACTTAAATCATGATGCATGTTGTACTTAGGAGGATAATTTCAGACCTGGTATAGGGGTGCTGTCTTATAATGTGGGCTGCTGTTTGAAGTTTGTGCCATTTTCGAGCAGAAAAATATTGGAGGGGTGGGTGGAATAAGGTAAGATTATTATAAGTTCTTATGAGTGGTAGTTAGACGAGCTAGAGAAGTAACACCAAGCACTCTACTCCTAAACCAGCTTCAATATATGGCTTTAACTCCCCACCGAATCGCAAGGGTTTGGGATCGCATGCCCTGGGACACAGAGGAAACAGAGGTGAGCTCAAAATGAGTTTGACAATTCTGTTACACTTGTAAGCTGCTGAAAGCAGCCTGCGTGTTCCTACATGCACAGCAAAGTGACCTCAGCTGAGAACAATGCAGATTCCACATTCATGAGATTCAAATCCTCAAACTTAACGGGCAAGACCCCAGGAGGCTTGATGTATTAACATTGAATGTATTGTTTTGAACAGAAGAGTAAAAGCGTAACGTCAGTCTGGTTGTTAGTGTTACTGGGCTTGGGTTTTAGGTATGCTGCTTCGCGGCCTGACTTGCAGGTGCTGCAGGGTGTGCCCAGCTGCTGAGCACTGATCTCGGGTAGTCAGTCCCATAGCCAACGTTACTGCGCTTAAGGGCTTGGATTTCTGGAGATCTTGAATCACTTTTGCATTTACCCTTCTTCCAAACTTCATTCAGGCAAAGGGGGAATGAATTAGGAGATTTGCTCAAATAAGCCAAATCTGTTACCAAGAAGAAGAGCGAGCTACGGTAGACCCCGTAGCATCATTTGAACTCCATGGATGTGCTGGCTCCAGATTTCAATACTATGTGCCATGAGATGCAAGGACACGTCTATCGGTGAACTGGGCTCCTCAGCATAATCCTGGCAATCCTGACAGGAGTTCTTTAGATTTCCCTTTTATGTGTAGCGAATAGGAAATAGAATAGGAAATAGAATAGGAAAACACCGACAATATGGCCCTTGCAGCTGTCAAGGTGCCTGAAAAAAGTACATATATATATTCGCACACATATGTATATTTTTAAACCTTGACAGAATCAAGCGTGGGAAGCAATGCAGAGTTTGGCGATGCTCTTACCTACCAGCGTATTTTCAAAGTTAGTTGACAGAATCCAAACCGGTGTTATTTGCTTTATGTCTGCACCACTAATACTGTGCAGTGATACTAAAATCATCGAAAATCTGGATCAGTGTTGAATGAAGCAGTTTACTAAATTTTATTAAAAGAAAGGAATGTAGGGAGAGGGAACAGAAAATTAAATATACAAAAATTAGGTATTCAGCTCCCAGAAGGAAAATAGAGTATGAGGCGTTAGAAGGTGAAAACAGGAGGCAAAAAAAAAACTGGTAAGGTGAATATTTTTTAACTGTCTAAAACAAAAATTTGATAAACATTTTAAATTAGTCCTCAAAATGCAGGGAGCTTAGCTGTAAAATTCCATCTGATCACTATTAGGCTTACATGAGATTACAAAAGCCTGCTGATAATAGAGTTAAATTCAATTTCAAAGCACTGCAGTGAGGACACTGAAACTGCAACAAGCCGGTAGTATCTTCTGGGTGAAAAAGAGGGGATTCTCTGAGCATAAAAATAGAGAGTCAAGAGGATATTGTTTACACAGTAATTGACTTTAATGGTAATTTTTGTGATATATTGTTTTCATAGTTTATATAAGGCATGAAAATAGAAAATCAATGGTATGGTAAAGGAGAATTTCAGGACTTCGGTGGGTAAGGAGGAGGCCTTTGGATGTCGTATACGATTACTGAAAGCCTTTGTTTACCTTGATTTTATTTGTTTGACTTTTTTCTGAGCCAAACCGTGGCTAGGTGAGGGTTACTGCACTCCCGAAACTGATACCCTGTAGCTTAAATTTCCCCCCTTGTTTCTTTTCAGTTTTGTTTCCATCGTTAAATAAATTTCTGAAGTGCCTGGGCATATGTGCACAAAGTTAACTATGCGGTCATTGCAGCAATTGAAACCCACACCGAGTCAAGTCAGAACAGAAGATTCTAACGGGAAATATACTGAGGCTACATGTCAGATGTTTCTCTCTTCTTTTCTCTCCCTCTCTTTTTATGCACACAAACACCCATATGCACATGCACATACATTAATATATATAATATATGCAGATATTGATGGAATTCTATGAGTTGAAAGAGAAGGAAGATGTCTTTAAGGATCCATATCTCTCACAGCAGATATATGTTATTATCACTGAAATGTGGCCTTCAGTCTTGAAACAGTTAAAAGAGTTCTACGGCCACAAAAGAAGAGATTTCTTCAGAATTATCTCCCGCCTCACATTTGCTCTTAGGCAAGCAGTTTAAAAAAGCCCAGTGATTGAGCCAGTGATCCAATTTGAAATGCAGAAATGATTAGAGCTGCTTGCCTCATTTCATATCGAAATTCTCTGATTTATGACAGGGCTGCAGCCAAGATCTATCTCCAAAGGGAATTAGTGTGCAAGTTTGCATATTTTTGTTATTTAGGTTTCTGATAGCAGCTGCTAGCTAGAAATACTGAACTGGGAGGTGGTGGTGCAGGGTTTTTCAGCCATTGGAGCAAAGAAAGATAAGAGCCTTATGTTTAGGACATTTAGACCCCTTGACCATCTCACCATACAGTAATTTTTAAACTTGGATTGTAGTAATACAAGAATCCAGTGGAATGGTTAATTGTGGTTGTGGAGAAAGGAATTACCAAAATTCTGTCTCCATGTTTTAACTAGGGGAATTTTAATGAGGCATAAAACTTCAATCATGCAACTGACCTGTGGGGCAGAGTGTAGAACATATAATGAAACAGAAATAGAATTCTGAAA
The DNA here is from genome assembly GCF_000690835.1 of Fulmarus glacialis. NCBI lineage: Eukaryota > Metazoa > Chordata > Aves > Procellariiformes > Procellariidae > Fulmarus > Fulmarus glacialis. The sequence continues at coordinate 59,690 of NW_009201421.1, forward strand.
AAAAATTATTACCTTATCTGGAATTTACATGAAGTGTTAACAGGAAATTATGCAGTGGTTATAAATGAAAAATATGGGATTTAATGTACTTATTAATAAAGATTTGTTACATACATGATACCAGTGTCCCAAATCTGCTGTCCGCAGCTGTCCCCAATTTCTTATTTCTCTGTCCTCAAATGCATTTAGTGTCTTCTTATTACTCTGGAAGCTAAGGCCAATATCCATTTAACACCAGTTTCTAAGACAAACGGAAACATCTTTGTGTAGGGGTCGAGGACTGAGGAATTTCCCTTTTCTACAGCATTCAGACACTCATAAAATTCAGAGTTTTTCATTTGGAATTCAGTTAATGTTTTCTTTGGATTTGTAAACCTTCTGTGATGAGGAGGAAAGAATGAGCACGTGGTGGCTCTTAAAAAAAGGGGAAAAAAGCCCTCACCATTGAATGAAAGATGAGTAACTGCAGAATTATGCTAGTATTGCACTGAGCAAAGAAATCACACTGTGAAAGTTTATTACCTTAGCTACTATCCGGCTCCATATGGAGTCATTATGGCCTAGAGTCTCAATAGTGCTCCTAAATTGACCTCACCATAATGCAGCTGTGCTTCCAGGTATTAAAACCTCTCTCATATTTCACTGAATTTTCCCTAGGGGATCCAAGGTTATTGTAGTAAAAACTTTAAAATTTGATTACTTTGTTCTTTGACAAAGAATTCGGTAAGAAGATCATACAGCCTGCACATGAAAATGTGCGAGTTATTTCTTTTAAATAGTTCTTCTTGCACGCTTCTATTTTTGCATTCCTACCCTTGTTATTTAATAGCAATTCTGGCGATAGTGCTGGTCATGTTTGGGTACGTTAGGCAGTTACCTCGTTGACCACTTTCTTTGTGAAGTCACTCCGAGCGTAGTGTTGACCTTAAAATGACACCATGATACTGCACCTAAAACAGCACCGACACTGGGGCTGAACTTCCCGTCCCTTTCCGCAGACGCCGGTGATGGGAATTTACTTCATACAGTAGCACATTTGAAATGACAATTTAAAACATTGTGCACCCAGTAAGTGAAGAGTTATCAAAACAGGGACATAATGGAAGTGGAGGAAATAGAAATGAAGACGGCTTTCCTTGCAACAAATTCATCCACTTGCTTGGGACCATTTTTCAGACAAAACAGACAATGTAGTCAGTGAAATTGTCACCCGAAAAGAAGGATATAGTAAGGTCTATTTTTATATACTTATATATACATTAAGACAATCTATGGGTCTTTTAATTTTTTCAGCTTCTATAATAATAGTGTAGGATGGCATATACTGGAGATTATTTGAAATACAAAGATGGTGTTCTTTTTTTTTTCCTTGTTTTTTCTTTTTTTAACAGTAACAGAAAAAATCCAGCAGAAATATAAAAGAATGAATCTTTGGACGAAGTCCACCTTCTCTGTTCCCAGTAAAATTGAGCAAGCTCTCTTTCCTACTGCCTTCTTTAGTGATTTGATTGCAATGGATTCTGTGCCTGCTGTACTATGAGTTTTATGATTCTGTGAGAAAAGATGAATATAGCTCTATAAGTCTCCCTTCTGAATGCTATTTTAGCTTCTCTAAAGATATTGTAATCTAGTCTATCCATGCTATTTGCAGAAAAGCAGAAGATAGAGTTTTTGTTAGCCAGTGGCTGATGTTTTCAGAGCATGGACTCCATCTGTGGGCATAAAGCTTCATATGGGCAATCACTGATGTATGTATATTTTGTTCCATTTTCACTCGTGCAGGCAGAAATGGAGATCTTTATGCGAAAATATGGTGCATCTTTGCTCAAATAAAAGGTTAAGTTTAGAGTTGTATTAGGCAGTCCAATGGTGTGGAGAAAGTGACGATCAAATATGTCCATGGCCGTTGCATTAGTTGGTAGGGGATACATTTGGCCTTAGAGAAGCCCCTAACTCAGCAAAGATAGAAGGGGTCTTAGCGTAATGCTATTGTGGGAATATAAACATTTACATTATGAAGGAAGGGATATAAACTGAACGCATGCATGGGTCTTTCTGAGGAACACGACAGCTTCTGTCCTTCCTCGTAAAGTATAAATACTGATACATATAAATAATCAGTCTTGCTTTTTTCTTCATTAAATTATTAAACTATCGATCATTTTAATTTAAGCTCTACCATGGGCTATCCAGACTGAGAATCTCCGTGTATGCAGAAACCACTTCCGCAAGGTATTATTTTTAAAGCATATTATTTTAATGATTTATCACAAAGGATGATCTTCTGTATTGCTCTGATAGCCAATAAAAGTTAAAATATTAAGTGTACAGTGTAGTTAACTTGGATAAGTGCAGCATTAAAGTAGATACACATTAGCCGATATGAGGCATCAGAGGTAAAATCAAAAGGATTAAATTTGACAGAAGAGCCCCATTTAATTTCTTCCAACCCCTGTGGTTCTATTGAATAAAATGTACTTTAAGTACCTTTCTGGACTGCACTAACATCTGCTGTTCTTGGAAAACAGTTTTTGCCAGAGATAGCTATGTTACCGAGAAATGCTGGCCCACAATGGCTTGCCAGGAGGGAGCTGTCTTCTTGTAATATTCTTACTAATTAATTCCCACGAGACTTGCTCCTGGGCTAACTATTGTGAGCCCAGCAGTGTGAAGAGGTTAGCTGGGAAAGTCATGGCGGGGGGATGTGGTGGCAGCAGCAGAGCCCATGTGTGCATGCGCATCTATATCCCCCCAAGAGAGAGGAGAACAAAAAGATGTACGAAACAGTCAAAGATAGGCAATAAAGGATAGTGACTTAGTTCTCTAGTAGCTATGGCTCTTCCAAATTACATACTGGGTTCTATAAATTATATCCAGTCTGACCAACTGGACACCTTCCCAAACCTTATGAACTTATCTTAGCAAATCACTCAAATATGATTCATTTTGATTGTATAAGTTTGGAAAAAGAAATCATTCTTGAAGAAGTTGGGCAACCCGCTTATACCTGGAGAACTATCGTCCCTCAATAAAATTAATTGCTAGCGGTCAAATCCTGTGTGCTTCATGTTTGTGTTGGCTTCAGTGATGGCAGTCTCTGAGACAAGCCAGAATTACGTGATTTTACATGTATGCGTGTATGTTTGCATGAGCACAGCACATATGCACATATATTTTCTAGGAACCCTACTTTCAAACCTCAAAGAACAAGGGAAAACCAGTTCTAATTTCACAGAACTGACCAGGAGAGATAATGAAGTACTTTCAAAACTCTGTATGTGTGGAAGCCCTAGAGGCAAACCCCAGAGCTTTCTTACTTTTAGCAACCAATTACTGCAAAAAAAAAGAGTTTCCCCAATTATGAAGTACACTAATGCAGACTGCACAGACTCAATTTCACAAAGTGTATTGGAAAGGCAGCATTCACGTAATTAATGAGAAAATGCTGCATGTGTTCAGACCTTCTGTTAATTGATTAAATGAGTCTATGTCTAAATCTGATTATAATCACACTGTGGCAGTACAATTGAGCGAGTGTGTAAGAGGTAAAGGGACTCTCTCTTCCTCTCTCTAACACTCTCAGATATGTGGATGCGTCCTCCCTCCTGCTCCCCCTCCCCAGATTGTAAGAACAGGATAAAAATTGGGCTAATAGGAAAGGTAGGAAACTTCCCTATCGAAAGCTGGATAGCTTAGTCACAATTACTTGGACAGTTATTCTTGGTTTAGTGTCTCAGTTCCTGTTTAATCCATCACTTGCACTTGTAAAATACAACGTGCTTTATAGCCAACGTCAGTTTGATGCTTGTTGTGGTTAACAAGGGCTGGTTAGTTTTCCCGCGGTGTCGTAATAAAACACAAAACCTGCCATGTGCTTGTCATTTTTTTTAAAGAAGGCCACAGTGTTCCCTAAGGGTTGTGAGAGAAGTTCATCCCATTGAACTGGTCAGCAAGATATCATTAGCTCGTTGTGTACATGAAATCCAGGGGTTAGAGCACCAAGCGTCACAAGCCAGTTTCTTTACCTCCTTGAGCTGATCAGAGGATCAGAGTATCAAGGAAGGATTAGCACTGACTTGGGATTTGTGTGATTGGTTAATTTATTGCGGCGATGGCAGGCCTTTCATCTATGGCAACATTTAATCAGCACGGCCATGGAGGCTATTACGGGTTAGCTCTTTTCTCAAGTCAGCCAGGGCTGCACCATCAGCCCTATCACAATTCCCCTGAAATTTCCAAATTATCTGGAACAGGCTTTAGCCTCACAGTAATAAAAATTAGAAGAGATTCCTGATAGCACTGGTGGAAAAGGCTTTCACTTGCACAGGGCAAATTATAAATAGTATGAACGTGCACTTTAAAAAAAAAAAATTCTCCACCTCTTAAGAGATGTGCAGGACTTATCACCCCTGCTCTGATCCAAATCCTCGTGGTTGAAAATTTATATTAGATTTTATCAGTGAGGCCTAAGTCTAGAAAAATCAATGAAGGTTATCTTTTATGTTGCAGGAACTTGTGGAAATATTGATTTTCATTTTATAGTGAATTTGGAGCATGAGTTGGTAATCACTGCTGAGCTGACTACAATGTTTGCCTACTGTATCTTTTACTGAGTTTTGCTCAAGTATTTAAGATAGTATATTCCTGTTGATTTTAGCATGTAGTTTGAAGTAAAATGTTTCTTAATCCAAGTTGGCGCATCTCTTGTTATATAATGTAATCCTTCAGTGTAATGGTGATTAGCTAATGTCTGTTGAATGATTTCTGAATTTAATAGCGATGTTCAGAATGAGAAAGAGGGAGATTTCACGACTCCCCTCATATATCTTGCTTTTTCTTTTTCCTTACCAGTCACTAAAACACTAAGTGAAATACGAAATATAAGAGAATATAATGAAAAATAAGACGAAGGATGCTCAAAGATAAAGTATCCGTGTATACAAAGAGTTAGGAACCTGAATAACTGCTAGTATAAATTATAGTTATTCAATCTATTAAGCATTAAATCTTTCAGAACTAATGAAAGCTAGAAAAACTTCTACTGATCAAAGATACCATGGCCACAGTTTATTAAATGAATCTAGAACCTTCATCTTGGCTCTTAAAAATGCTTTAACTAAGTGAAACAGTGATTCAGAGAGTGATTTTAGAGCTTTTCTCATGTAATGCCCTTACTCACTCTCTGTGGTTTTTATTTGTATAGAGTATGTCTGCTTTCGATGTCATTTCTATTGGCGGTATATCCATGCAACTGATTTTAAAATGGATGAATTCTTCAAAAAGTCATTTGAATATTCAAATAAATCTGCCAAATCTATGCCATTTTTGTTTTGATTTTAGGTAACATATATGTGATTGAGTTCTTTCAGACCTGATATTGGAAGAGGATTTTTTAATACCTCCTTCACACAATCTAACTCTTGGGGAAGTAAAATAAAAGTTGGTGACTCTCATAAGATAAAGCCTAACTGACCATAAGGGCTTAAACCAGGGATACTCTCAGATAACTGTTCACTGTTAAAACAAATATTGTTAAAAATAGTAGGAAAAACAAAATTATAGCTAGTTTTAAATAGATTTTGGAGTATGGGCTCTGCTTGTTCCTTCTTTCCCAAGTCCTTTGGGCAGGACCTGTTGTTCCCTGAGTACAGAAGGCACATTGGTAGCAATGTACTTTGCCTGAGCAACCTTTTCAGCTTCTCAGGTAAGGATTTAAATCTATAACTCTATAGGTATGTTGAAATACATTTTTTTGAAACATCGGTGCAAGGAAATACTGTTCCTCTGGGAGAGAAATAGTGATGCTTTTTGCAAAGTACATGTCCTCAAATGCAGTTGAAGAAGATAATGCTGCAGGTGTCCCTGAGCATAATCTCTAAATACATGGTCATTCTTAGCTGCAGCAAACTTACAGGAAAAAGTGTGTGAACCTAACTACCTGGATCTCCTCCTGTTTGGAGCACTTGCAGCACGATGCTGGGGAATATACAAGGATACACTTACCAGGATGCACACATATATAAAATTCTAGTTCCTAGAATGAACTGTGTGTCACTGCATTTATTTTCATGATATTGACATCCTTCCCCAAGTTAATTATGCCCTATTATGCTTCTAATGCTGTCATTACTTTAGTATCCTAGCTTTTAGTATTCTTCTTGAGTATTGTAGTTGGTATGTCTTTTGCTTGGTTCTGTCCATTTTCCTCCAATCACAGTCTGTTCATATATTACACAGAAATGTTGCAGATTTATAAATATGAGCCCTGGTGTGTCACTGATTTCAGGGAGAGCAGGATTGTGTCCACTTTGTGGTTATCCAGGTGATGATTAAGCTGATTGATATTCCTTTAGCTGGAAATCATTTTCAGGAAAAAAGAAATGTAATGGATAGAATTCTTTACTGTCTGGTCGTGGCGTTTGGATGAACTATGAATACTGAGGGTATATGTAAAAGAAATTAAGGGAGGTTTTACGTGCTATAATGTTAACTTTTATAAAGTACAATGAAATAGAAAAAGGGTTTTTTTCTTCCTATAGGTAAATGTTTATGTGATCCAAAGCCTGTAATTCTTTAGCTTTGCCCCACAGAAACTCCTACTGACTTCTCTCGTATTTTGAGCTGAAGTAATGCTGGAATAAACACTTGAAGGGTCAGCCTTAATGTGTAAGGGGGGCAGGGAAAGCATATTAATTTTTTTTCTTTAAATTCAAAATGAAATTAACATCATAAAGTCTTTGACAGTGGAGAAACTACAAAGAAAGGATGACCTGCAAAGATTGAGTTAAATTCTGTTATCTGAACCACAGGTGCAATTCCTTTTGACGTCAATGGAATAGTGTCTGTGTTGCTGAGAGTAAAATATGACCCGTTGTCTATTTGCTTGTCTATTATGGAACTACAGATGAGCTTGCATAACTGAACAGATATGCCTGGACAGATTTGATTGCTTTTGTTAATTGTTAGTCTTGAACCTGGCATTTGCATGAAATTACACTGAATATTTTATTTTGCACACTTTAAGCCAGTGCTGAGTTTAAAGAAAATAATTAAAGGGTTCATAATACAACTAGCCAGGATTTGGAACATTTTGCAGTATTCTCTATTTTGTTATCATTATTGATCTAAAGAACAAGGAGTGTTTGGGTCTTTTTCCCAAAATCAAGTCATATTTTGCAAAATCTTATCTTATTAAAAATTTACCAAAATAGGAAAGACTAATTTTTTCATTTCTGAATAATATATTTCCATGCAGTGCACCTTTTTTATGATTCTTCTCTGCTGCCATTAGTTATACACCAATGAGAGGCTGTAAAGGGATTACATATGACAATCATCTGAAGCATTGCTACTGTTAGAAATAAACCTTGCTTAGCTGATTTTCAAAGTGGTAGTTTCCAAGTTTGGCCCTTCGTTATAGCTTTACCATAAGTTTTTGTTTGTTAGGCTTTAGGAAACATTTTAGTTTGAGGTTGAAGAAATGGAGATTTGCAGTCAGATTATGAGGTTCTTGTGTGCTGGATTCCTGAGGTTTAATGAGCAATTTATAGTAACAGAGCAGAATCTCCCCCCAAGGATGGCCTCACCATTACGAACCCTGTGTGCAGGTCATGATACCTTCTTCCTTTTGAATTTTTTTAGAAACCCTGTTACCTGTTGTAAGCCCCATGACTCTTTTTGTGCCTGGTCAAGGAGGGCAAATACCCACAAGAAGGGTGGGCTTCTCTGATGAATACGTCACGGAGTTCCCCCAAGTCTTTAAAGGTTCTTCAGGGAAGACAATATTTGACCCTGGTTTGCCCCCAAGAAGACAAGTCCTTGTAATTGACCGGGACAAATAAATCACATACAAATAATCTTTTCCTTTCAAAATAATGACATACAACTATAGCATAGCCAAAAGAGTTGGGATCCATATCTACTTCGTAAGAGAAATAGAGTCTTCAAGTCAGTTGGTTTAATAGGCTAGTTAGGCAAACACAGCAATTTAAAGGTAATATGGAAATGAGGTGGGGTGTGGGGGATAAAAAGTCCACAAAAAAAATTGGTGATGTGGTAACACTTGTTTTTTTAAAGAAAAATTCTTACTTGGAATAATACAGTGGAAAACTAGGATTGTTGTACGTTCCTAGAATTACTGAAGAATTGCTTATATGTGTGGTGTGTTGACTCGCCAGTACATTTCTAGATTATTTTGGACATATTCCTGGGAAATAAGCCAACACTGATAAATAGACTTGATGTTTGGAAAGCCTCTAGGATGAATCTAGTGATCATAGTATTGTAAATATAAAGTTTAACTCTAGAAAACAGTCCATTTGACTTTATGAAAAAGACAGATTTTGAAAAAAATGTAAAAGGTAGGTTACTTTGAATGCTGTATATCAAATTAGTTACAGAAAAATGGGAATTATTTCAGAAGTTGAAAAATACAATTGGAACGTATACTGAGTCAGAGGAACTAATTCAAGTCATTCTTCTGGTGAACATTTTCTTTCTAGCACCATCCTTACATGTGTTGTGCACCTCACTCATCCTGATCCAAAACCTCAAATTAGCTGGAGTCGTTACACTAACCTTAAAAAAATTTGGATCAGACCTGAGGTGTGTTTTTTGCCCAGTGCTGATAACCTGTCCTTCAGTTTGTGTACAGTGCAGGCAAGGTCTGTGAGCTTTTTTTGAAACATAGGTGTTTATTAATAGGAAAAAAAGAAAGCTAGGTTGTTCACTTTAATGGGTTCAACTTTCTGTAAATAAGAATAGCACATATTAAGATTTCTAACTTCTAACATCATGCACTGACATACACATTTATAAGAAAGAATGCAATCTCTTTTTTTAAACCAATTCTTTTCTCAACATTTGAAACAATTCTAGGCAAACTTAAAAATCTTAGTCAGTATTTCCTTTTAATAAAATTGAGTATTTCACTAATCTTAAGATACTCAGTTTGGTTATTCTTCCATTTCAATGGTAAATGGCATCTTTAATCTAATGTACTAGAAGTTTGATAACCTTCAATTTAACATAGACACCATTTCAAAAAGATCTTAAGACAATTTACACTCTACTTCAGTCACTTCAAGTTATATGGGCTTAGTTACATGTAAATTTTGCTTTTATGAAAAAAAGTATGTTATTTATTAATTTATTCAAGTTACATGTATGTTATTCAGTTCTGCAAAAATGTCCAAGTAATGACCTTTTAACTTTATCTGTGTTGAATTGTCTGGAGTGAATGCCATAAAATATCAGCTGAGTATTTCTCTTTCGGTAGCAATCAATTGATAATGGTGCTTATTTGTCTTAAATGACATACTTGGGAATGCCATAAAGAGTCTAATTCTGTCTAGTACTGAAGGGTCTCTATTAATTACATGATAGGCATGAAGTAAAAGAATCAATAGAATTGATGTCGATGGGCCACGTCCTGCTTCCTTTTCTTTAACTACAGAAAAATTTCCGTGGCTTCAATTGTGTTCAGCAATGAACTGTGGAAGACTTTACAACTGCAGAGAATTTCACTTTGTCATGACACTGCCACGTGGATGTTATAATGAAACTGTCTTGAATATTCAGGTAGATACAAGTATAAATTTGATTGTAAATTATCTGCTACTCTCGTAGAAATTAGAAAGTCAGTTTTCTCATTTGTCTGAATTTTCTTGCATTTAAGAGAGAGTTCAAGTCAAACACCTGCCCATTAATTTTCAAAGCACTGTGGTTAATATATTGTTTTGTTAAAATCGCTGGCAGTCTTCTGTGCAGTAATTAAGAAATAGAAGCTTTAAAAAAGCGTTTTAAAAGTAGCCTGTTTATAATGCACTATAGAGAAATAATTCTTCTGACAAATATGCTATTTACAGTCAAATCATTCCATAACTAAAAGAAGAAAAGCAGTAGTGTGGTTTACTAGAAAGCATCCCATTCCTGTTGTCAAGGTTTTCATCAAAATCCCAGGCCTTGTGGAGTAATCTAGGGATTTTCTCTTGTGTTTTATTAGTTGTTTTTTGAACTATAATCCCAGCAAGTAACAATACTCAGCTGTACATACAAAACTACCACCTATTGCAGTTCTTTCAGTCTCAAATAGGATAACTAGAGCATAACTACTGTGAAGCAATACAATTATGAATTTCTTGAGGGGAAAAAAGGAGAGATAAGTGCGTGGAAGTCAGCTAACACTGATGCATGGGTGGCTACAGCATGCAAAGGGTTAACAAGATTTTCATTTTAGATAGTTGCCGTAGTAACAATCAGAGAGCTCAGGCTGTATCTTTTCTATTTGTGGGCAATGTTTAGATTTACAGAGTAGCTCAGCTTATTATATATCTGCCTTGATTGCTGGATAAGGTTCGTTGATTAAAAACAGAATAAGATGCATTTTTATAATACTAAGGGAACCCGCCGCCCCCCGCCCCTGCCTCCCATCACTCTTTGTCCAGATCTCTCTCTGCTCTCCCAGCGCTCGCCCACCGCCCAAGGTGTGGCTGTAAATCAAGTTTCACTTGAACTTTCAAGGAGCAGAGGCTGGTGTTGCCTGCGCTGCGTGCGGTGGGAGGGCTTGGTCCTGAGCATCCCTTTCCTCCTTCTAGCAGCTGATTTGGACCGTAAAGCCAGTTGCGGATTTGAGTGCTGCTTCTTTTGTTTGATGTCGCAGCTTGTGTTTGCTTGTTCGCCACCCACAGCTTAGCAAAAGAAAGTTTGATCAAAGGTCACCTCCGTGGTGGAGGAGCGAAGAGGCAGATTTTCAAACGTTCTTCACCCAACTGTTCCCCTGGAATTAGCAGGAGCTCTGCAGATGTGGCCACCTCCCTTCAATGTGCAAATGGGATCTGAGCTTGTGAAAATCAGGCATTTCCTTCCCTTAAAAACTGAGAAGGCTTGTGACCACCATAGCGGGGTGCCGGCTGTGCGGAGGGTGCAGTGGCCCTCAAGCCAGGCGGCTGCCACGGGGGACCAATGCCCAATGCTGGCGGGGGGGGGCCCCCCCCCGCCTCCCACCTCACCTGGAGGCCTGTATCTCCTGGGAGCAAGGAAAAAACCCTGCTCAGTTGGGATGCCAGCTTCAAGCCTGCCTTGAACAGCTGCTGCCAATTAGTGCCAAGTGATATGTGGTAGTTGTTTGAAACAGATAGGGTGGCTGGAGTACTGCAACATTTTAATGCCAATTTCTGTGACAAGAAGAAGAGAAATTCTGGTATAAAGTTTTACTAACTTCTGTAGTTTGATAGCCTGGACTTCTCTGATTCTGCCAATTTCTAAAGCTTTTGCTGTTTTAGAGCTCTTGATTTTTCATACTGCTGATGCTGTTTGTGGTGTCAGGTTGCTTTCTTGGCTCCATAACACGTGCACTGAAGAGGGGCTTTCTTTTCCTTTTATTGACTTCACTGGGATATTGAAGTACTAGGAACATTTGGAAGCTGGCTTTTTTTTTTGCTCAGGTATCTGAAAATTAGTTTAAAAATTTTATTGGAAGCGGAAGGGATATGATTTGATTTTCTTTGAACCAAGAAAGACCTTCAAAGAACAATTACCTTTCGGAATTAAAAAATCATTATTTGTGAAACTGGTCTGAGCCAACAGTAGAATAGTTTTCTAACCACTCAAATTCAGTCCACAGTGTGGTGGTACCCAGTGTGATTCTTATTGCCACTCTGAGTTTTCATTTCATAGAAAGAAAAAAATAAAAATAATTAACCTAACTCCTATGACCTAGGTGCAAATTTGTTGTTCTTTTTGAAAGTTAGCCCTTCTACTTGAGGAGCTCTCCTTGGACTTGTGATCCCCAACAGAGGCTTTACAGCTCCCAAGGGGTCCCATTAGAGAACACGGAGCTGCACCACTGCTGTCCTGAAGCGGCTTAATCAGTGGACTGGTGACTGGCAAGAGTTTAACACCAGTATTCTGTAGTCGTAGACGTACCCACTTATTCCATTCATCATTTTCACACTGTTTTGTTTCTACACATGAAAGTGAATGGATCCATCAGCTCCCTTTAAGCAAGTTGCATCACTCTTTTATCAATACCATCATTTAAACTTAGGATGCCAGCCTGTGTATATCCATCAGTCCCAGAAATGGACATTGGTTCATAGTCAAATTCTTGCTGCAAAGAATTTTTAAAAATCAATTTATTTCTTTCTGAGGAAAAAATCCTTTAAATAAACTTGCCAAGCTGCCAGCTTCTTTGTCTGTTGTTACTTATTCCAAGTGATAGGTTTTTTTGAGTTCCCTAAAATATGTTAAAAAGGGAGGGGTTTGGGCTTCATTCATTGTTATTTTCAAGTTATAAACATAACACCAGGTTCCTATCTCACTTCTAGCCCTTCTTTTATGTGCAAATGTTTCATAAGTATCTGAATGAATTTTCCAAGTAAAATGTATTTTCTTGGAACTGTTTTTACTTACAGAAAGTCTTTTACCCTTACACCCAGCTTCATTGTGTTCAAAACCAAAAGCCTGAAAACAGCATTCCTACACTACTTCTTTGTTTCCAGATTTTAAGATCTATTATGCATAGTGTAATGCGTAATCATAATTATGCATTCATGATGATGTTTGTACTGGCTTAACTCAGGAATAGTGTGAGAAAGCTAATCTCGAAGCTACAGGCTGTTTTCCTGCACTTTAGATTCTGATCTGAGCTGTTTGTTAAGTCTTACTGGAACTAGAGCCCTGTACTCACCAGTCCCGCTGCCGGACTCTCCATCTTTATCTCCAGTTCCAGTGAAGGACCTTCACCCATTCTTTGAAAACTTCTTTTTTTCATGGAAACTTGCATAGTTGCAATTCTTCGTCATGCTGTATATAATCAGCACACTGAAGCAATTTAAATGAGAGCTGCATTACATAACTATGTCATACAAGCTACAAAAAATGAGGATCCTTTTAATCTGCCATTGGGCATTTTAAGGAACTTCATTTTCATTTTTATGTGAGAACAGCAAAAAAAAATCCTCACGCTTTTAAGGCAGTGGGGAAAAAATTACCTGATTATGTGTAACATACTCTTCAACTGGAAGAAAGTAACTGCTTGCAAGATAAAGGTGCTGCTCTGCTCAGTTCATCATCTTGGTCCAAGCCTTCTGAAATGATAAAGAAAATCCACAATTCAGATCTGTGAAAGATCGTATTGATGAAAAAGCACAGAATTTTGAAATGTATTTTCTCTGAAATCCCCATATTAATCAGTTACTCAATACCATTGTTATTTATTTAAAAGTCTATAGAAAATTTGATGGAATGGAAGAAAGATTAAAAACCCTAAAATACTGCATAGTCATATATTAATTTCTACTGAACTAATTTTCTTGTAAAGTCTATTTTAATATTTTTGGGGGTTTTTTCACTGATAATATTTGGGAAGGGGTTTTCAGTGGAATCAAAAAATTAAAAATTTTTACATGAAAACACTATGTGTATCTTATGAAAGTTTAACCAGCTAAAGGAAATTTTGCAAGATTCTATCTTTGATAGACTAGGCAATAGAAATTATAAGTGAATAGAGAATAACCAAAAATTCCAACTATTTTCAGACTTTTCCATCAATATTATATATATATATGTAAAGTTAATTCCTTTCCTCATTATTTGTAGACAAGAAAGTAGAGTAACATTGAAAATCACTAATGGAACCTTGTTCCAGTTTATTTTTACATAAGCAGTCAAGAGTCATGCATAATTCAACAGTGTACCAACTGGCAACACACTCACAGGAGATAATTTAAACTTGTTTTTTATGGACACAAGAAGCTGATTTTAAAGCCATCCCTAAGAATATTGTCCTTGATTTTACATTATCCTGGGTGGGTGTTTCAGTCTCCTCCATTTACCATCATACTCACTGGGTGAAAAATATCCTAGTGTCTGCTTAATAGTGATGGAATTTTGTACATGAAAATGTAAGGAGGAATTAGGTTTTACCCCATAATTATATATTAAATCAGTGTTAAAATACACTTGTAATCAAATCCTTTCATATCCCAAGGCCACACATTTGATACAGTACATTGGAAGGTCAGAATACTTAGCTGAGTATACACCCCTTGAGACTCAACAGATGTACAGATATGCGGCCTAATCCCAAAAACGCATTCATAAGTCTGGAAGATCAGAATTGAGCCTTAATTCTCTAAAGGACTGTCACAATGTTGTGTGGTCCTTTCATCCAAATTAGAATGATTCATTATGTCTAGTCCATTAGCACCATCAGGGATAGGTGTGGGCCATAAAATCTGCATTAGGATTTCTAAATATGTCAAGGATAATCTTAAAATGAGATAAACTGGGATGTTTTAACTGAACTAAAAATAATTAATCAAAGTCATACATATAGACTTCTGGTTGTTGAATCATGCGTTAAACTTCTACCTTAAATGATTATGCTGTCTTAACAAATATAAAACTTGGGCAGAGGATTTTATAATGGATTTATACTGTTACTTTAAAGTACTGTGCTTCCTGTTGGTAAAGATATATATAAAAATATCTAATAAAAACATGTGAAAATCTTTAAAAATTGGGAAGAAAAGCACAGAAGATCTTTTTCTATTCCTCAATTCTATTTCAAATGAGTTAGGTAGGAATTTATGTATAATATTTTGCGTGTATTCATTGTGTGCACCACTGAAGTTCAAGTAGTGTCATGCATCATGAAGAGAATTACACTATAATACCTACACGATTGACTACAATACCTTTGTATTGAATACGTATTTCATAAAGGCCTCACAATATTCATTCGAAATATAATCCTAATAGAGCTGCACTGGATTACAGTTAAAATATTGGACAAGCATGTACAGAGAATTTTTTATTTTCTATGTTTTTGGTTCTGGGAAAGAAAAAGTGAAATTAAAAAATATTATCTTTTGCTGCTGCTAAAGCATGACTTTTTCTTATTCACCTTTCATGACAAAAACATTCACTTTTCTAAAGTAAAATACACAACCTGTGTTTGCAGTTCCAGACAAAGTAATAATAATATATAATAAGCAGAATCTATAACTACTAACTAATATATAGTTCTGTGTAATGGACTGTTTATAGAAGGCTTTATGCATGTCCTTTTTTATTTTTGTATTTTAATGGTTTCCTTACATAAAAATAAATACATATAATACATGAAATTTGGACTTCTGGAAAGAATGGTTTAAATTGTGCATTCCAGGGTAAGAAAAAGTACAACAGAGAAAAAAAATCCAAAATCACTGCAAAACAGAAATTATTCAGTACCACACTGTAACTAAGCTGTAGATACAGCAATCATTGTGTACAGTTTCAGTGTAAACTGTCCCCCCTGGACAGTGGGACCAGGCAGAATTAACCCATATGCAATATAAATGCTTTCATATCTTCTAGAAAAACCTCTGTAATTGTCTCCTTAATCATCTAGAATATCTGTTGCCACATTAACTACCACAGGCCCAAATGATCTTTGTGCAAAGTAAGAGAGCAAATGTCAGACGATTAACAGGGATCGATGGTTTATCCCAGACTTTAGTCCCTCAATGTCCCCATCCAGCGTAAACTCAATGTTTGCAGAATTGCAGCTGAGCCATACTGAGCAGGGTATTCATCTATTTAACATTAAAAATGTTTAGCAGAAGTGAAAGGAGTTACTCTCAAGCAAGTGCATTTGGAAAATATTTACTGGCAAATATCAGCATAGAAACAGAGACCTAATTCTTAGAGTAGACAATAATTTACAACAGGGAGGTTAACCCAGTAGGAAAAATGCACTGATAATTCAATGTGAAAGTGTGCAAGCAGCACTGCGTTATATCTTGTCTAAAGATAAGTTATATATAGTGTGATTTCATCGGTACAGGTGCATGTCATCTCTGAAATAGTATTATCCAAAGTATTCAGCTTTACAGTAAAGCGGAAAGGTTCGACACCCACGGCAGATACCTGCGCACTAAGACATAATGACGGTGGGCATGCTACCTGCAGGTATCAGCTCACCACAACAGAGATGATTCACTTAGCATTGTCAAGTTTCAGAATATCCTAATCGTATTTATGCTAATCACAGCACCGGCTAATACGGTTTCCTGGTGCTGGTCATTGTGTAAACACATAATGCGTGTATATATCTATATGTACTGCTTTCCCAAAGAATGAAATGAACAGGACAGAGAGTAATAGGAGAAGTATAATGAGAAAGTCGAGTCCAGAGAGTGATGGCAAAATACACTGCTGTCCATCCCATGCTCTTTGGGAAAGGGAGGCGTTATCTAGACATAGTTAGTCACGTATATACAAAATGGAAGAAAGAGGAAGGTAGGAGGACAGGGCAGGGGAGGAGCAGCTGTGGAGTGAAGCCAGGTGAAAAGACTTTATAGGAGGGAAGGACAGGAGTAGAAAGTCCATCAACAGTGTGGGCAGGGGAAGCTCACTGAGTTTTCAGAGGTCCAGTTTCCAGCTTTTCCACTCCTGTTCCTGTCAGTTGGTTGTCACCTCCTCCAGGACCACATGCAAGCAGCCAGAAGGAATCGCCAGGACTCTCAGCTAGGACCAGGTGCTCCAGAATCTGGATTAATTATTTTAAACCTTCCTAGGGGGAGAGTTTGAATATGGGTTCCAAGGGTATCCTGGATTAAATAGAGCAAGCTAAAGTTGCTTTTGACAGCCATTATTTTGTACCTAAGTTACAGTGAGATTTGATTTATATTTATTTTATAGATTTCAAAAAAATGCATTCTAGGTAGGTAACATGAAATGATCTCAGCGTTTAGCGTACATTTAATTTGCATTAGGGACATTCATCAGCAGGCATATTCGATATTAATAAAAAATTTGGAATCATATTGAAGTCATGACAAGTGTTGGAAAATATTAACAGACCTAGAGTGTATTTTTTTGTTTGAATATTTTCTTTGGTCCGCTTTAGGTTTGTGGATATATGGTGAAATATATGTTCAGTTTTGTCACTTGACAAGTGATGATCTCTTGGGGTAAACAACAAGGTTTCTCAGTTGCAGGGAATCCCAGCTGTCTTTTGGGATTCCATCTGTGTGTACATTTCTTTTTTTTTTTCTTTTTTGTGTTTGAAACATTTAAAGGCTTTGGTTTGACCACAGCCTCTCCAAATGCTACCAATTCTTTTTCTTCTACTGTCACCAAGAAGAACCCCAAAACACACCCCTGAAGAGACTCCCTCTTCAGATCAGTGGAACCCCAAAATAAATAGCCAAATGTAATGCATTGTAGACTAGGAATGATGCAAGTTGTTTCACAACCAGCCAGTCCGCAGGTGCAGCACCGCCATGTTAACCACTAGCGCTACATAATGAGAATCCAGAGCCCTGGGCAGAAAAGACATGAGGACTTTTTCCCTCCCACCTTGTCCAAGATACTGGGAAGTAATACTGACCCCTCCTTCTTTTCTCCATCACTAGTTTCATGGCCCATCACAAGCAACAATTTGTCTTCTTCTGCCAGTTAGCATGCCACAGCACCAGTTACATCTGTGCAGATAAACAGGTCCTTGTACTCTCTTCATCTAGCCATAAGACAGGCATCTGATGGATGATACTTGAACACTGCTCAGAAACACTGGATCCCATAAAGTTGTAAGGTAGTAACTAAAATAGTTATCCCAGGCTGTCTGCAGATTTAGGTGAAATTAACTGTGTCTATTGAATTTGTATCAGGTTTCCAAAATACGTATTTTTTTCAACAACAAGGACTAAGGATTGCAAAATTTCTCTTGCATTCAGTTCAAGTTTCAAAATCTCACTGATAGACATAGGGCGAGCTGTGAAAACTGAAATCCTGGTGCAATTGTACAATTCCGGAGTAGGTGTTTGTAGGCTGGAGATGGCCGTGTCTTTGCTTTATTTGGTGATGTTTGTCATTAGCATGGAACCACGGCACCGAAAACCTCCTGACATCTCCAATCTCGTGTGAGCGGAGAGGAGTTGCCTCCGCATGTCTACCAAAGAAAGCCGTGCCACTGTGAAGTGCTGCCATGGGCCTTGACTGGCAGGGTTTCCAGAGAAGCCCTTGAGATAAATATTCTTCCAGGACTGAATCCTTCTCGGAAGAAGATAAGAGTTTTCAGGGAAGCTGCAGAAATTGATAGACAGTCCAGCTGATTGCACACAAATCGACAACAAAATGAGGGTCTGTGTCTGTCCACTGGGCTGTCTTAGGGTTTGATGAATTTGTCATCAGTTATATGATGCAGAAATACATTAAGATGGTCAATGTAAGTGTGAGGTGATAAAATAGAGTTACCACCTCTTCTTATTCAAAAACATCTTAGGACAAATAGTAATTAATTAGGGATAGTTTGAGACCTATGCAAATGTCTGCTATTGCTCGGTCCAGAATGACCCCTTAGGAGACCTTCCCAACTGAACTGATTTCATGAGCTTATGAAGTTTTGCTGTATTGAGTATGGTGGATGCCAAAGGTGAACTTAACCTCTTGAGAGGGGATGTTCTGCAGTTTCAGCGTGTTAGAAGGTACATCAACCCTGTGACAATCAAATTGAATTTAAATTGAATTTCAAAGTAGAAATGTCCGTCGGTGTATTAACTGGTGTTTTACTATCCCAGACTCATATCTGAAGGCACCTGAGGTATATTTACAATTCTCCTCCCAGTACAGTCTTGTGTTTAATTGGCTATATAAAGTAACACTGCACAGTGTGGTGTGAGAACTTTCTCCAAGGGCATAAAGACATTTTGGTAATCTTCTGTATCTTTTATGGGAACTCAGATTCTTTGGAAGATTTAGAAAGAAAATATGTTTGCGGGAATGAAAATACAACTAGAAGCAAAGCCCTTGAGTACCTTAAGCCCCCAGCAACTTCCTTCTGTTTTGGTGAGATACTTTAAGGAAGTAGTTTTGACATTACAGAGCCCTGTACTGATTGAAGAAAAAAAAGGTAAAGATAGAAATGTAGTGATTTTTCAATGAATGGTACATCTCCTTAAATAATGTTGAACACTTTTTGGAACACCATGCCTAGGACAGGATGGTAGTGTCACAGCAACTTACTGAACATCAGCTCAGTACCTATTTCTTACTCTGGCAGAGCTTCTTAGGAAATAGCTAGCAACGATCAGGCATTTGAAATCAGAATTTCATAGACTTCAAACAACTTGCTCATACTGTATTTCCCTTCAGCATGGGGGTTTCCTCAAGTTTCTGCCAGGCCACACACATCATATGTTAGAAATCTTTGGAGGGAAGAGCCCATCTAACGTTACTTGTCAGCACTGATCCTTTTAGCAAGAGTGCAAAACTGTTTTCGGCCCGCTGTGATGGCTATTTTTATCTCCATTAACCTCTTGACTGAATATAAACATTTATTGAGGGTTACCTCCCTTGTTTGTCCAGTTACTTCAAAGGTTAGTGAAAAGTGGATGCCTGCCTGACCTCTTTCATCCTCATTAGCTGATTCTAATTGTTCCCTGAGAGATCACAGTTTTGACCCTGTTTGTCCTTGTCAAATTTGTCTAGTTATGGCATGAAGACATTAGCAGAAATTGCATTTTCAGGTGAAAATGACTGTAGTGTAGAATACACACTTACCTAGTATAGAGCAGTGAACAATATTGTGGTTCTTGAATGTGCCCTCATTTCCAAAATGTGAGGTTCCTCTTGTATGGCCCCATCTTATGGACACCTGTGCTAGTAGATCCCTATGATTATACTTAGGCAGTAAGCAAGATGTTTTGTAAGCTTTTGAGTAATTTGTAGCAGTTCTTTTGGAGGGAGAAATAAAATTTTGTTTGGTTTTTGAAGTCTTATTTTTAAGCAGCTGTAATATTGTTGCTACTGTGTCAAGGAAGCTTTTTTGTAAAAAGGTACAAACTAGAGATATTCCTAGCACTGTAAAAAAAAAAAAAACGACATAGCATAAAGTAGCTAACACTTCCCACCACCACCACCATTTTGGGAATACCAACTAAATGTTTCAGTACGACAAATATATCTTACGAATTACAGGGTAATTTTCATAGTACACTCTGAGAGTAAGAGCGTGAACATACTTTACTTCAAGTGGGATGGTGTCACAAAGGTAAAGAGTTGTCATGAAGAACATTTTCCCCTGCCAAGAGTTTCTTCTGTGTGAGGCCAAGAACGCCCTTTTTCACGTTCCTTGGTGGATCTCAGTTGCGGTTGTACGGTTGGGAAAAAAGGACCTGCCAGGTCTCAATTAGGTATCTCAAATAGAGAGGTCCCAGGCTTCACAGGTTGTAACCAGCGCCTTAAATTCCACAGGCACTTAGTGCAGATTAAAAAGCACTGGTGTAATGCGCTCAAAGCACGATATCCTGCTTTACAAGCGGGTTGCTGCATTCTGCGCCAGCTTCAGCTTTCAAATGGATTTAAAATGTAGCCTCAGGTATAGCGCATTGCAGTAGTCTAATCTTGAGGTGATAAAGGCATGACTGATTTAACCATAGCTTCTTGTTATCTTGGACTGGGGTCTTTTCATTTTAACCATTTTAGGGAAATGGCCTTTCCTGAATCAGCAGGCTTGCTTCAATTCTTACTATGTAACAAGGCACAACAAGAGCAAGCCTTTGTCAGTGGTGAACACCTCCTATGAATGTGTGAACCTCACAGGATGCCAGACCCCAAGAACTGCTGCGGTGGTCCTGACTCATCTTACAGCTCACACAATATGCCTGTGAGGTACTTCAAAGAGAAGCCATTGCCCGTCTCCCTTAGTGGAGCTGCCAAGCTTTACAAGCAGCCAGGGCCTTGTGAAGTTTTGCTTTCATATTAAAAGAAGTTTATTTACATATCTGTGCAGCTTGGGAGCAGAGCTATGGGAGAGTGGGAAATTCTTTTGAGGTGTCCATCAGCTTTCCTGGGCTAGCAGAGCTGTGAGACGAAACACCCTCTTCCTCCTCCAGCCTATCTCTAATGCCTAGAGACCATTCACAGCTGCTGAACTGATTACAAGTTTTACTGCCAAGCCAACCTGGAAGCTAATTTAGTGATCTCCATGTAGTTCTTTAAGTTCCAAAAAAGCCCTGTAAACGGGGGATGGCAAAGCAAACTCGTGTCCTGACTGCTAGTGCTCAGTCTACCTGCTGCTGCTGCTGCTTCACCTCAGAAGGAATGAGGCACCAGCCTGGGCTCCCCTCATTGTCTAGAAGAAACAGGGGCGGTGGCCTGGGACTAAGCCTACCACTTACTAAAGGAGAAATTAATCTCCATGAGAAAGTCAAGTGGTATCTCTGCATCTCATTTCTTCCTCAGCAGTATGTGGTTAAGTATAATCCCTTCCCAGGACTTATTTTTTGTCCTGTCTATGTAGATAATAAACTACTGCCCAGCACAAGAAGATCCTGATATTATTTGAGTCTTTTTGATACCACCTTAATGCAAATAATACCCTTACAGACAGGAGAGACACAATGAAATGTCAGATGTATAGGAAGAAGAAAACCAGCAATAGGAATTAGATCTTGTGAAAATTAAATAGATGATCTCTTCTGCACTTAAAAGATAGAATTTTGTTTTGTTTTGTTTTTTAACTTGGCCTTCAACTTAAAAAAAAGACTTGTTTGAATGTCTGAATCATTTATGGTGTATAAACCTGCATAATATTGCACTGTCTTTTGATTGTACTTGGGATTACCAGAGACTGAGAGCACATACAAGCACAAAAAACATGTTAAAGGCTTGACTGAAATGGCAGTTGGAGAAGTGCAGCATGTGGTAGGAACATGTCCTGGTCCTCCTCTTCATTATTGCTGTGCAGTCACGGTTGCTAACATTCATACTAAAGCTTGTATTTAATATGAGTATGATTCTCAGCTATGTGAAGAATAGCCACTCTTCCTTGTTTCCATAGCAGCCTTAGCACTGTTTTGGGTGTAAATGACACTAAAGTCCAGTCTTTTCTATAATAGAAGATAGAGATGATACTTTGATTACCTTGCATCTCATCTCTTGAAGATATTTTTCAGTTCATGCCTCATTTACATCATTATTTTCTGTGCAGTCCATATGTAAATACTTTGCACTGATTTCATAATTGATAATATCAGACTTCCTGATAATTTATATATGAACTTAACCAAATTAAAAAAAAAATAAAGTCTTGTTTACTGGCCAATTAGAAATCAGAATTTAAATTTCAAACTCATGCAGTTGACTCTTGTAATGGGTTGACTCTTGTAATGCTTCATATAAGCAAACACACTTTCTGCAACTTCCCGTAGAAAAAGCAGTATTAGGAATTGAGACACTGCATGTCTCTGGTTGCAGTATTTTTACACTAAGTAGTTATGTTGTTGCTAGTTGTTACATTCCTTTTTACTAATTTCATTCTTCATTTATATCTGTTTTTTCCAACACTTCTGGACGATGAATAATGTCATGGAGTGCATATAGAAGAAGTGTGACTTATGCATAAACATTTGTATGAAAAATGCAAAATATAAAATGCAAATCAAGCAAGAAATACCATATTGGATAAAACAGTATTAGAGAGTAAAGAGATCAGAAAAACAACTGAAAATGTGAAGAACTGTGACATTCAATACATCTTATTCTATCATCTTTATTAAAATATCGATATATCGTAAATTATATTAAATATATCCTGTATAAGATTATGAATTTACTCTTATGTAACTAAAATATTCTCAATAATATCTTATTTTCAATAAATCTTTTCATGTATATTTTGGGAATGTAATATGTTCTATGGTAACTCTTAATATACTTCACTACATTTCTAGAACAGGCATAGATGATAAATGTGGCCAACACATCTGGAATGTCCATGTAAATATATGATTTTCTGTATCTTGAAATTTTTTAACTCTCTTCATCATACAGAATATCACAGTAGAACATAGCTGGAGCCTACTAGAGAATTATTGGTGGAATATGAAAATAATTAATCAAATCGTCATGGTTTAACCCCAGCTGGCAACTAAGCACCATACAGCCACTCGCTCACTCCCCCCTGGTGGGATGGGGAGAGAATCAGAAGAGTAAAAGTGAGAAAACTCGTGGGTTGAGATAAAGACAGCTTAATAGGTAAAGCAAAAGCCGCACACGCAAGCAAAGCAAAACAAGGAATTCATTCACTACTTCCCATCGGCAGGCAGGGGGTTAGCCCTATCCCGGAAAGCAGGGCTCCGTCACGGTGTTCAGCCATCTCCAGGAAAGCAGGGCTCCGTCACGCGGAACGGTTACTTGGGAAGACAAACGCCGTCACTCCAAATGTCCCCCCTTCCTTCTTCTTCCCCCAGCTTTTATTGCTGAGCATGATGTCATATGGTATGGAATATCCCTTTGGTCAGTTGGGTCAGCTGTCCCAGCCGTCTCCCCTCCCAACTTCTTATGCACCCCCAGCCTGCTCGCTGGTGGGGTGGGGTGAGAAGCAGAAAAGGCCTTGACTCTGTGTAAGCACTGCTCAGCAGTAACGAAAACATCCCTGTGTTATCAACACTGTTTCCAGCACAAATCCCAAACATAGCCCCATACAGGCTACTATGAAGAAAATGAACTCTACCCCAGCCAAAACCAGCACACAAATTCTCTTAGAGAAGGTTGGAATGTCTCGGACAGAATTATATCCCAGAAAAAAAAAAAAATTAAAAGTTACATGGTGACTGTTGTACTTTGTACTCTGTTGTGGTTTCATGCTTGATATAGAGAAAAAGAACTGTGAATGATAGAAGACTAAGTGGCATCTCAGTGCCACATACTGACAAACTCAGGATTACGCACAGGGGTTTTGCCATTTGATTAGTAAAAGGAGTTAAGTGTTAATAAATTTGAAGCCTCTACCTTATCTCCTCAAATACCAAATTCTCTAAATATAGAATCTGAAATATACATAGGAGATGGTTTTGTTAAATGTGCATCTCCTTGCCTGCATGCCTTTGAGGTGCGATGAATGTTAATGCTTTATTTTTTGCCTTTGAATTTATTAATACAACTTCTTTTATAGTCTTTTTGGAGACAAAATGCAGCGAATCATTAGCATTATTATTATTTCAGACATAGTAAAATCACACATCAACACTTAGCAAAAGGGGAAAAATTCCATTATCCATTCACAACAATTTCCTATGATAATACAAATGTTACCCAGGACAGATCTTTGAAATGGATACCGATTCTTTAAATTCTTTCCTGTCTGTTTCAGGAAATAGTGAGATCCTGTTGATAATGAAGTACAATGTGTCTGAAGTTCACTTCTAAACACTTGGCTCTTTGCTGTGAAAGTCATCTGCATTCCCTTTATAATTCTTAGCCACCAGAGATCTGCTTAATCTTGGAGATCTGATCCAATATCATTCGGAAAAATCCTTGATAATAGTTTCACCGTTCAATCAATGAAAGAACTAAAGCTTACTGCTTGTGTCGTCTTAAAAAAAATCCTGAGGCAGGGGAATAAGGCCTTGGCTTATGGGTTTGGAGATTTTGTTGTTTGCAAATAAAATTATTATTTCTATTATTATTCAAGTTCTTAATCAAGGCAAGCAAATGGCATCTGTTTGTTATCATCCTTCCTACAGAAGACAAAGGCTTCAGTCCCTATGGTACTGACTGCTGGCCCCAAGTGGTTGCTGGATGTGACTTGGCAAGGAGTAGAAGACAACAAAAACAACTGCATTGTGTACAGCAAAGGTAAACACAAGCTGATTTTTTTTTCTCTACTTTCTTGTGCAAGGTGCTGAGATAAAAATATACCTGTTGCATAATAGGAAAATGAAGTAGTTTGTTTCCCCTTAAAGTGGAACAGTTTTCATTCCCATTTTCCTACCCTGCTCTGGTTTTGCTTTTTTTTTTTTCCCCCTTTTAATGACACAAAAACCCAACATGGTGTCTGTAGTGTACTAAATGCTTTATAAACACAGAAGGACATCATTTGACATAAGACATACTATCCATTTCTCTCTGAGAGTTAGTGCCTCTTGGGAAACATCAGTAAAATCTATACACTTTAAAAAGGTGGCTTCTTTCTGACATTTTATTGGACATACTGGATAGCATTTCTCCATGTTGCATTACATTGTAGACTACTAACTGAAGTCTGGTTTATAAGAAGAATTCGAACTTGATTGGACTATGATAAGACTTCATGTCAGCATGGTAACAGAAGATAACTGGAACTGGATTTCAGGGTTGTCACCTCTGACATTCCAGTCTCTGTGTAGTGGCATGACGTGATGGTGCTTCACTGGAATGTGTTGGCTAGTGGCAATGCGTGTATCGTTTCTGCCTTATGTGAGTTGTCAGATTTGCTGAAGTCAGTATGAGTTCTTACAAGGCCCCCCAAACATGCTTTGTCTAACCTACTGCATCTAACAGCTACTTTGGTTGAAGATGCAAAGGCTTTTGTCTTGCATCTTGAACCAACCCAAAGAGCCGTGAGTTCAAGTCCATAGTGCCATGGACTATGCACCATGCTGTTTGGTCAGTCACTGTGAAAGCTTTGTAAATGTGGTTATGGTATCATTACAGTATGTTAAAAAAAAAACCAAAACATTTGAATACATGGAATAAGAATAACTTATTTAGTGTGGCTGGTTTTGGCATTCCCCCTGAAGATCAGGTTGCAAAACTATGACTTTCCTTCCTTGTATTTCAATCACCAATCTCAGCACTTTGTGAATACTTCAGAACATGCACTGTTCTTTTTAATTTCTTTTAGGTTTTATTTCTAACCAAACAGACCTACTGAGATCAAAGATTTGTTTGCTGAGGCAACCTAGTGACCATTTCAGCATACAAGCATCCAGGCAAATAAGCACCCATATCAATATATTAACATACAAAACACTAATCACAACATCAAAGACTCCCAAAAACTTACTAGAAACAATTACAATTTTTTCCTATAATCATTGCAATTTATACACTTATAAGAGGATTGCTTTTAAACTGCTACAAACCTTTGAAAGTTGAAACGCTGAAAACAGGGAATTTGCATGTTAAAAATGAGTTGCACACCAGGGTCTTATAAATTCCTTCTATTATAATTACAGAATGCCAACACATTCATTCTGCAACCTGAAACACCTGCAGTACTAGAGGACTGGGCTCAGATCTGTTGAGCTGCCCTTCCTTTGCAGCTTGCTGATTACTGCCCTGGTGGAAAAAGCAGCAAAGTGCTCTGACTAATAGTGAAGCTTTCCTCATGAATCCAGAGCTGCAGTTTGCTGTTCATAGAATTGACTACTCACAGGCAAACTTTTCTGCAACAACTTTTTAATATAATGGGAAATTACTTTCACTTCAAAATATAGCTTCTGCAAGTTCCCATAGGACGATGTCTTATCAAGTATTACATTCTTTCTGTAATTATAATAATACTTACCACATATATACCAGTAAGACTTTTCATCTTCAAAGTACTTTACAAACACTAACTAATTCATTAGACAGTTTCAGTGCTATCTGTCTGATTGAATCTATTGAAATACGATTTTTTTTTTCAAATACTAAAAACTTTCTTCAGTTTGCTACAATCTGAGTAGCCCAAAACATTAGTCTTTTCATTCAAACGTGCTGGATTTTGTTTCACTGATGATGCTGGTTCTTTTAGTACTTGGTTAACAAGGTATTGTGAGACGGTCATACAGTGCTCAAGGTGAATTCTGTTATCTCTACCGCAGATGCATATTATAACTGAAGTTGAAGACAAATTTGAGCCCTAATTTATAAATACATGTTAAAAACCTGCTACTTCACTAAACTAATGTGGGAAATAAGTTGTAGATACGCTTTACCTTCACTGCATTCTGTTCATCTATTTGCACTTTGAGTTGGCTGCTCTGTCGTCCATCAAGCACCTACAGTTGCCTTGAGCTCTGCTGGAATTTTTGTACTAGAAAGATTAATTGGCTTGGATCACAAAACAATGTCAAATAGAAGATGGTAAAATAAATAAATAGAATAATGTTTCTTCCTTCAATTTGTATCTCATCATTCCAGATTACATTGCCTTGATTTGTGTTAGCTTTCTGTCTCCTATAGTGCCATTACTTCTAATGAAACGGTGTCAGCTGGCATGTAGTTGTAATTCGATGTTATGTTGTAGTTGCATGTATATAATTTTGTTAGTTTGCTTAGCAATACATTGTTATTTCTGAAAGCAATTAGCTGAACAAATGTGTGGAGTTGTGCATGAAGCAGATTTGGTCACCTGGGAGCTGTTTTCCTTGCTATACCCAAGATGAGATGAGTGGAGTAAATTGGCACATTTCTAAGAGGAAAGTAAGTTTGAGAATTGGCTAGCAGGACGTGGTACTGGTCCATCAGTTGCTGACTCAGAAGCACGTGCCATTTCCTTGTAGCTTGTTACAGTGATATCTTTGAGAGCAGAATTTTCCCTAGGTCTTTCAGGACAGAATAGGAATGTCAGCCTGACTTCCAGTTCACTAGGAGCTATGGGCACCGTAGTCGCCCACGTATTGGACATGGAATAATCACAGGGAGAGGAGTCTGGCATGTAGTTCCTATTGAAAGTGAACCTGAGCTGGCCAGCTAACTCCCCATTTGCCTTCAAAACTCTCCATAAAATGTTTTCCCTAGGCAAGCAAACACAAAAAGTGTGTGTGCATGTACGTATGTGTATATATATGATGTACATATATAGGATTATATTGCTAAGTTATTACAGTGGAATCACAATTAATCTTCTATATAAATTTATAGATTAAGAAACCGGTTATTTAAAATCATACATCAGAATACATTCAGAATGAATAGCTATGAAATAACTATTCAGTATTTGAATTAATTCTATTAAGTCTAGGATTCACTTATTTCTATCTGTATTTTTTATAACTACATTTCCCCAGTACGAGGACAAATTAGAAAAGGGAAAAACAGTTCATTAGCATCCCTTTTTACAAGCTCTGATACAAGCTGGCTACTCATGGCATGTGCCATTATCCTATTCTGTTTTTTTGAAAGGAAACTTTTACAACTGTAATTACATTTAAAAGACATGCTCTTTTTGTTTTAATATTTATGTTAAACTTCTTTCATGTTTCAAAAATAGTCTATTCAATAATTTAAGAGATGTCCTAGAAACAGTAACGGAAATCTCAGAGACAGATTTTAGGAATTTTACCTTATCTAGAATAATATGTTCTTTCCAAAAAACAGCTATGGAGTTTCAGTAATTTAAGCAAGATACGTTGGTGGGAAGTATTAATCCATGAACTGTGTGTTCATCGCAACATAGTGTACTTGAGAAGCATTCAGGCCTAACAGAGTTGTGGACCAGGCCTGGTAAATCTCTGAGACCAGAGGTAGGAATCCCCCCACAACCTAGGAAGAGGCGGGGGTATTAACTGCAAATCTTCCACTGGGACTGTAAGGGATTTCAAAAATGAATTACGACTGAGTAGAATAGAAAGAGAAGACTGAAAACCATGTTCATATAACAGACATTTTTCTAGATATTATTTAAGCCATTTATGTGAAATGTATGGATACCGTATGTTTAGTGGCATTGTTAAAACAGGGTGTCTGTACAAATATTTAGCTGTGGGAATTATAAAATCATAAGGCGATTAAGTTAGCTAGTTGTGAAATTCCAATATTGCTTTTTAAATGACTTCAGGATATAGGAGGTGCTAAGGTTATTATCTGTTATCAGGAATACAGCGGAATTGTACGACTGGATAATAACTAAACAACTGACACAATGTAAAATTACATTATCAGTGTGTTAAAACAAAATTGCGCCCTAAAGGAGTCTACATGCCAGCTCAGAGCTGCAGTGTAATTATGCTTAACTCTGATAATTAAAATACAACGGAGATCAACAGAATCATTTTCATTAAGAAAATTATTAATGATGGTGGTATAACAGTAATTGATTGCAGAGCACCACAGGATAACTCTGTGCAGGAAAACCAACACGTTTAACGTGTGTCTGGGCCGGTTGGGTTGCGTTGCGTACCACCGAGCACGCTGCCCGGCCAGGTGGCAGCTGCGGGGCACGTCTTCTGCTGCAAACCCCAAGTCAGAAAATGGCTGCTTTTCAGGCTGCGGCTTGGAGGGAGAGGGACGGGTGCTGGGGGACGGGGCAGTGGGACGGGGTCAGGGTCGGCTGCCAAAAAGGAGCCAGCTGCCGGCAGCGACTCACACGCCTCTTGAGCTGTCTGTCATCTCATTTCATGTGAGGTGGTGTTTGGTTTTGCATTTCCATTAGTGATTTACTGATGTTATTTCCTCCTCTGCCTGGCCTCACTGAGTAGTTTATGCCCTTCGTTATTTCTGAGAGGATGCGGGAGGAGAAAAAAACCATCCTCGCCCCAGCGCGGTTCCACAGGCACCGCGTGACATCCGAGTAAGTAATTCCACAGGATGGTCCTGTTAATTGTCCCGGTGGTACGGACACATGATATCAATGCCATAAAAAGCCTCCATCCCTCCGTAAGTGAAATCGCAGTCAGTGCCCACTGAGCGACTATAACAAAATCCTGGCTAGGGAGGGTGTTGCCTAAGGGTAAGATCCGAGAATTGTCATTTTCTTTTGGTGAACACAAAACTGGGGGGGGGGGGGGGCAAATTCGGGGGAGTGCTTCTCCGCACAGCTAAGGGATGGATGCTTGCTCAAACAGATGCTGCTTTTGAAAGCTGCCTAAAAAAGTCTATTCTCCAATCACAATAGAGAACAAGCCTGCTAGGGTGGATTTACAGGATGAGATTAGTTAAAATGACAGCTGCCCACACTGAAACTGTGTCATGTAGCTAATTTATAAATAGAAACTCGAGGAGAGGCAGCACACAGGAGAGGGCAGAGCAGAAGTCGGGGCTGGAAGCAGGGCTTCCCCTGGCTGCCCTGCCCGGTGGTTGATTTAAAATAAGTCAGTAACTATATAATTGTTTACTTACTTCGCTGGTACTGGGATGAGTTATTTAGCTGATATATGTGCCATGTGTTGAAGATAAAACAAGAGGTTACATGAAATTACTAGTAAGAATTGATGGCAATTTTTAATTAATTTTGCTAATTTAAAGTAAACAGTCTATTTTTTAACATACAGGAGAAGTCAGTTGTCACAACAGAAGGGTTCTTAAATTATTCTTTAGTGACAGAGGATTACTTTTCTTAATTGTTCTGTGAGATCCTTGATACCATGTTTTCCCCAGCAAATTAGTTTTCAGCTAGCAAATACTTTTTTTTTTCCCCTGCAACTTCAGGCAATGTAACGGTACATTGCACCACAGACATATAACATCAGAGACCCTAATGAGACACAGGTCAAACACCATAAGGAGTTTAAACACTGCTGCATTAGAATATGAGTATATTTTGTTTTGGGTCAGAGAACAAGTTGTTTAATAGGCCAAAGGTTAACTTGGGGCATATATTTTAGATTGCAAGGGGTTTCTTTCCACATACTATTAAAAGCAAATTGAGTGAATTTACTTAGTCTGTTCCACGTGGACAGTCAGAAAACTCCAGTATCTGCCGTCCCTCTGGATGCCTCCATTAGCTAAACAATGTGCTGAAGCCTTTGGTGGTGCTACAGGTTTTTGTTCTTTCTTTGTATCCACTGACAAAAAAATCTTGAGTTTTTAACAAAATGCATGCAACACTTACCCTAACATCAGAGGTCCATGGAAAAACTTGGTTTACATTTCTTTTTCCACAACACTGAAAAATTGCAAAATATTTCTCAAAAGAAGTATGATTGTGTGTATAATGCGTATATAAAATAATATCTCTACATACCTTCACAGTCACTGGAAGAAGGTCTCGTGGATACTGACATAAAGACGTGATTGGTAGGCAACTAGATGGCATCATTCATGTTTGGTTTTGTAGGGAGGTTGAGAAGAGAGGATGCCTGATCACACTGTTGCAAACGAAACTATTGCAAATCAGTTCTACTACTTTCCTTCCTGGCCACAGAAGGACAAAATATTTTGTCCCCATGAGCAGTGATATTTATTGCTTGCTGATGGCAGACACAGTGTTGTGGACTTAATTCAGATACAATTCAACTTCAAAGAACTCACAAAGCAGGATTGTACTTTTTCCTTATTTTTATTTTTTACCTATGCAAATAGATCCAATGGGGGATTATCTGCTTTAGGGAGTTTAGAGGTCAGGGCCTTGTATATGGTCTTAATTATCTGCAAGAAAAAGGTTATTTTGTTCATCTATGTGGAATTAGTATAATATGCATATAATAGCATACAGTGAATTATTACATGCCCTCTAAATTCTAAGCATGTAGATAATAAAGGGAAGATGACAAGAAATGCAGGGGTACAGCTATATTTCACTTTCAATAGGAAAATGCTTTTTTTCATTATTAGTGCATTTCATTTACATAGCAGCCAAGTGATATTTTTAGGTTGTTCTCATATGTACATTGGTTTGGTTTTTTTCTTGTGTTCTTCTTGTCACTTATTATGTAGTTTATTTCATAGTTTGAAATTGGAATTCTTTTTCATTTGAGGAGGCAAGAAAATAGGCAGAATACTGGCATGATTTGCACAGAATTATATGTTTTGGACTGAAGCTATAAAAAGCTGTAAACTGAGTCTAACACTCAGTTATGAGAACATGTTCAGGATGGAAAATAAGCCCAGTCTGTACTTCACACTGGGATCATGTGAAAAGAAATACTGCTTCAACCATTCAGACCACTGGCAAAAATAAATGCAAACATCATGCAAAGATTTTTTTTTTTCAATATATCTATTTGTCCCTCATTTTTCTAAGTCAATTGCAATAGAATCAGTCATTTAGAAATAATTTTTAGAAAAATGTTGTCATTATTTTCAGGATATGACATAGATGGTATATGTGTTTTCTTTTCTTTTCTTTTTTTTTTTTTCCCCAATCCATTATGCTAAATAAATATTGAGGACTACAGTAAACCTTGTGACCCCTGTGGCTCATGGTAGCGTTACCTCTGTCATCTTCCCTGCAAAGCAAAAGGGAAGAAAAAAAGCCCCCAAATTTGCTGAGCCACACATTTCAAGTTGTCGACAACCCCATCCACAAGAAAACAGAAGAAAATATATATGCACTCTGTCCTGTCAAAAGGCTTTCGCCTTATCTTGAGAGACTGTCAGGGCAGGAACATCATGGAATGGACAGGAGTCTATTAAATTAATAAGCTGCTGGATGGTGTCTGGAGAGTTATGATGCTCCATAAATGCAGTTTGATCATGGTGGACAAGGTTTAAATCGGCAGCCTTCTAATACACATCCAGGTCCTGGATTGGATTTGAAGTTTTGTGCTGGAGACACAGAGATAGTCCTGCAGCTTGTGAATTAAGATTTATCATTTTTTCATACTTTTTTTTTTCCCTTCCCAAAAATTGACAAAATTGAAAACACCTTAGGGATCCTGGCAAATGTTACTGCTTGAAATGAAAGAGCTGTTGTCAAGGTGAAACCGTGACCTAGAAGCCTAAAATCAAACCTTGGTCATTCTTTTCAGGCAGCTCCATTGGTGCTGAGTATAAAACATCTGTATGGGAAGAAACAGGGCTGGATTCATTTCCAGCCTGTTTTATAGTGATTTCTGCCAAATACTGTGTATTTGTAATACAAGACAAACTAATGATGTGCCATATAAAAGCAAAAGCTAAAAAAATGTAGAAATATATTCTTCCCTCATTGGAGGTGGTTCTGTGTATAATTGACAGTGCGGTGTGAGATTTCTGTGCCCCTTACCTCTAAATGGATTAAGCCTGATCGTAATAATTCAGGGAAGACTCTTTCATAGCATTCAAGGTGCCAAGCTCCCAGGAAAACCTGTGTGACGTGCAGCGGTGATGTCCATGTGGGCTGTAGAGCTGGACCGCCTGGAACGCAATGTTAAAATCACGTTGGATGTGTTTTGTCTTTAGCTGCTTAAAAGCAAGACCGTTACTGTGGCACAACGGGTGGAACTCAAGTGTCTCTTGGCCACTTAATTGACCGGCAAGCCAGTGATTCATTATTAGGTCCCTAAGCTCATATTCTTATTATTCTGGAGGTTCTGGCAGGTGATTGCTGTGCTTCCTTACATGGGCACTGGCATGGCCAGCAGTTCTCTCTTCTCCAATTCCCTAGCAATGTTTTGGATCCTGCCTGATTTATTTATTGATGATACTTAGAATCTGTGTTACTTTTAAAAGCAATCTGTGCTCGTTTTTGTTCTCATTGTTAATTTAGGAGCTTAAAGAAACTTCTTGACATTAGAGAAGTATAAAAACAATGTATAATGTTAAGAGAAATGGATAGGTCCTGTTGCAATACCAAGGACACTGAGATTTGTTTTATGCTCAGGAAAATGGATTCAGAGGTGAAAGCACTTGAAAAAGCTCTTCCAGTGTATAGGTTTCCTTAAACACAAATTGGGATCAAGAAATAACCCTCAGTCATATCCATGCATACATCTCCCTCCATTGTCTTCCAGAAATAACCTAAGAGCTGTAGCCAGAGATCACATGTGACTGAATCCCGACCTCTCTATTGATCCTGGGGATCAATCTGTGTACTCTCTAATCCAAAGATCAATGTCAGCATTTCTCTCCTTCTCCCACGACATTCCAGCACTGCTCCCTACTGCAGACAGAGGGCACAAGGAGCAGGACCTCACGGCGGGGCTCCGTGGTGCTGAGGCCAGCAGTGCGGACCACATCCCTTTTTCCTAATGCAATGGCGATTGCATGCTGTTATTTGGATGAGGTTATGAAGTGTGTATAGTGAAACGGGGAGGAGGGAGAGCGGAGGTTAGGGAACGAACTCCAGCATGGTGCAACCTACAGGAGTCCCTCGTTGCAAATGAGGCAGGGTGCTCCCACTGCCTGCAGCTGCCCTTCTCCTCACCAGTGCTGGGGCACCACTCAGCCTTCCCGCCATTTTAGTCTTCTCTGAAGAGAACTGAAGAAAGTATGGAGTTGCAACCTGCTTCGGCATGTGTTTGATATTTAAGGAACAAACCCCTGTTACTGCAGACAAGGAGAGAACTTAGAAGATTTCTTAAAACGTAATTTCTTTTGGTATTACAAAAAGAAGAGAAAAAAATAAAAAATCTGTTTCGGATTTTATTTTTTCTCTCTTGTTTCAGTTTCATTCCATCAGAACATGTGGGGCAATGTGATGCTGACAAACAGAAATCTATGCTAGAGTGTGCCCGAATTGTGATATTTGAAGCTAGTTGCGATGTTGAAGCAGATTTAGTAGAGATGTTCTGTAACTGAGTGGTGATGCACGTGACTGAATCGGGCGGTGGCATGCAGAACCAAGGTTTGTTGCTGGAGCATAAATTGCCTGTAAGATAATTTCCTATTATAATATCATAGTATACAGGCATGTACATAGATGCATATATATATAAAAAAAAACCCTCAGGCCTCAGTTAGTGTTTCACTCAAGCTGCAGAAGGTTCTGAAATCTCTTCCTATAGCTGCAATATATACTTCTGCATAGTCAACTCCAGCTATTCTGAACAATTATACTTTCACAGGTTAATAATCATTGAGAGGAGATATTATTTGGAAAAGAGTTTAGGAGATAGAAATAGTAAGTCCTAGCTAACATTGTTAAGGCTCGAGAAAAGTGCTAGTATTAGCTTTATAAATTACAGAAGAATGGTAGTTTTGCAATAAAGTGGTAAAAGTAGAAGATGACAGAGGGAAAAATATACATTTTAGGGAGTGCAAACCAATGTAAAAAGAATATTGAAAAGTTAGATTGTATTAGAAACACTAGAAGAGAGGTGTATTCAGACTTAATCAGATGGATTTAGTAATATTGTAACTTCTTATTTAAAAAATGGAAGTGCACAGTCAGATAATACATACTGGGCTCTATAAAATTATTTTGGTGAATGGAGAATTCTTGTTTGTAGCAGTGGTGGTATAGAAACACGTACAAATTGAAAATTTGCTTTTACAACTGAATATATAAAAATAATGTGGTAGAAGCATATTGAACAGTAAGGACAGTGCACAAATTATTCAAGATCTGAACAAATGAAAGACATTTTTGAGAAAACCAAGAATCAGTGGGTTAAGGGGAATTGACTGATACGCCCCAACCTTCAACTTGGAAACTAAGACGAAGTATTGTGGTTAGTGTGTTAGCTGAAACAAATGTTCAGATACGTAGGAATAGAAGCATCTGAGACGTAGGGGAGATAACTGTGTCTTTGGCCAGCCAAAATGTTTGTTGATATTATAAGATGGGTGACTGAACTTAAAGTATGAGATGAAAAGGAACTGTTTTACACTAGGAAATGAGAGGGGAGACATCAAGTGATCACTATGCATCTTCTATTAATAAACTGTTCTTTTAAATGTGAACAGGCTCGCTTTTATGGTGGCTGCACGTGCATTTTAATGGATTTAAATTATGTGAGGTTTAAATGCATTTTCAAGTTACAATTAAATGAAAATTTAAAATAAGACTGACAGATTGCTAAGGCTAAGCCAGTTTTATGATTTAGGTTCAATTAAATTATATTTATCGTTGGAGCAAATGAAGTATAAAATCACAAACAATGACATTTTTCAGTGGCTTACTTTGGTGGAAAGTGTAGCCTCAAGTATGACTTCAAGACTTTTATCTTCCCTTCCCTCCTAAAGCAGAAATTAATTAGGGCTAAACAAGCATTGGCTATACATTCAGAACCCCATCCTGAGAGTCTTTCGTGGATCAGTAGTCCAGGAGCAATTTACTAAAAAAGCTGTTTTGTGATGCAAAGTATTATGTATTTTGTGTTAAACTAGCTAAGTTAGGGAAGAAGTTGAAATTTTAATAATGGTTTAAAGAATGAACCATTTTTGTTGCTTTCATGGAAGCCACTTTTGGCCCTTTGCACTCTCTCAGAAGATCTGCTGAGATCAACTCTTTAAATACAGTTCTTTCTCTTTCCATGTACGTTCTATGTAAATCCTTAAACGTCATAAGCTTTGCAGTGAGTGAAGGAGAGAATGCTGGGTTTGTACATGCAAGCTATTTCTCAGTTACATCCACTGCACCATAACGCATGAAACATGACAGTTTTCTGGCTTGCCAGATATGATCCTCAGCTTTATATAAGTGTGGTACTGCTCTGTTTTTCTGATACACTTCCTACAATTCGTTGTTTTCTCTTCATTTTGTCCTGCAGAAATGTTTGTAAAAGGAACAACATTCTGCATTCTGTTCTTTGGTTTGATCTTAATTGTATAGTCTAGCACGTAACATAACAAATGGATTAAATTTGGACATTGAGCAACTGGAATTTTTTTTACATACTCAAAAAACAATCCACAGCATCATAAAAATGGTTCTTTCCAAAATACCATTCCTCTCCTTTATAAAAATGCTCCTAAGTGACATTAAGCAGAAAAAATTAATTTCAGATCAATTACACCTAGAAAAACCCTTTAATATATTCAGCTAGAAGATTCCAAAGAAGTGATGAGCTGATATGTGACCTTCTTCTGTTTAAGAACATATGTACATATTCAGCAAAGTAAAGCCTGATCCTACTGTTATCACTTGGATTTTTGTTGTGTGTTGCTAATTATTGCAAAGTCTAAACATGTGAACAGTTGAATACTCAAAGGTCTAATTGTACAGAGAGAATTAGGTTCCTGAGTAAGAGAAGTCTCCAAAGGCACCCATTGAGAAGTACTTTCCTTAACAACAGCATTTTCTTGAAATGGGACTCTTGTTAGCTGTTAAACTGGTACACAGGAGATCTAAGAGTTGGTCCTTAAGCTGAAGATATTGAAGGAAATTCTTAAGTTCGGGACTGCTATTTTTGTGTGTCAGTCTTGTATGGCTGTATCACATCCCTTGTGTTGTCTCTGGGACTTTAGTGTTATAGAAGAATCAATAGGAGCTGATTAGCTGAAGTTTCCTTTGAGCACATTAGCCTGACAGTCTGCCATTAATATCCAGCATCATTCTTTATTTTTACTTAGTTTCTTTACCTTCTTTCTTTCTGGAGGAAAGTTGGGTCAATTTGCATTTGCAATTGGCAGACTCCAGCCACTATTACTAATAACACTGGCTACTGGGGAAAAAGAAACAGCCTGCAGTTTTTAACAGTAAATGTGAATCTAATTCTGTGTTTTGGAACTGGTCCGATCAGATTTTAACTGTGTGCCACGAATCAAACACCTGATTTATCAAACTGTGCCACTTTTACATAGTAACAACTTGTCAGATCCTGGTAAAAGGTTGCCTGTGATTCATACTGCCATGACTTCGTTAGCTGTAGCCCCCCAAAATTAGCTAGTAGGCGCATATGCCCAGCTGAGCATGATAAGAAAATGTACACTCTGTCTTTTCCAATTATTTATTTTCAAATGGCATCTCTGATGAAAATAGGTTAATATTTGTTAAGCTAAAGAGTTTTGTAAAATAGTACTCTAAATGGAGGACACAGAAGAAAAAACTCTACTCTGAGGAAAAACAATTCAGTTTTGCTTAGGAAACAATCTTGCTTTTCTTTGATATTGTTAGAGACAACTTAGAGTTTTAAATTCAATATTCATGTAGGGTTACTATATTTTTTTGCTTTATTCTGACATAACTATTGTTTCTATGGAAAACAGACTTTTTTCCATAGCACTGAAAGAGTTAGACTATATCCTTAACACAGGGAACAGCCATTAATGTTTTGAGATATTGAAAATATTTTCAGTATATAGCATTTGGTTGGTGCATTGTCTTTTTCTGCATCACAGTCAGTTGTCTTCATTGGCATCTACTGGTACAAAACTGATGTAGTAAAGAGTCATCCCATAATTTTCCTCATTCGTTGTTCTCATTTCTTTCCTCATTTTCCTGCTCTGCAGAAATTCAGGTGCATAGAGGAAACGTCCAAAAAAGGATGAACCAAGTCTCTGAGTAGTCCTTTCTAGCATGTATACCATATCATAATTTTAAGTACCTAAAGATACTGAACTCTGCCCTCCAGAGACGGAAAAAGTTGTCACCAGACAGAGTAAGTCATCAGCAAGGACTTACAAGTAAGTCCCCTATCATCCCTTCATCGTAGATCCTAAATAGTGCATTACCGGCAGGGCTCTTTGGCAAATTAAAACACCAGAGAGAAGCCACGCAGGACTTCACGTAGAGTTCAGGAGATGAAAAGGAACTGCCAGAAGTAATTGAGTCCCAACGTTTTGATAATATGTGGGTTGCTTAATTACATTCGCCTTTGTTCCCTTTTGAAAATGGGATGCATCATTCTCTCTTTTTCAGACCTTATATAGTGGCCTATGTCTGATGATCTAGCACTTAACTACACATAGCTGGACTAATCAATAAGCTTTGCAGAGCAATAGCATGCATATTGCATCTTCAAAATCTTTACATATTATCTACTCAGAATATGTTGTATAAACTAAAGTAATAGTACACAAGACAGAGAAAGTATTATATAGTACTCTTCACGTCTGAGCAGCCCAAATAGTGAATGCATGATTTATGGCATTCGTGGCTGAAATGCAAGAAATTTTTTCTTGAGTGGAAGTGTTTTTAAAATGCTTTGTAACACGTGCAGTAACAATATGCATCCTTTTAAGGCAGGAGGTAAGAAGCAAACATTTCAAGCCGTATTATTTAGGAAAGATTTGATGCTCAGCGTGTCTCTTTATGTCTATCACTATAAAGAGTCAAGAGAATAAAGGATTATTTGGAAGTATATTGATGGATTGTTGAAATGTAACTACTCAGTCAGCCAGGCTTTTGATAACTCTTGTATATACTTGGAGTTGGAGGTGTTGACATGTAACGGCTATATCTCATTAGGTTTATGTAAGAAAAGTGGGAATTTTTCTGAATGTATTTGATGCCCTCTTTTTTTCATTTTTCAGTATACATAACTCTTCCTTTGGGAGATTTTAATATAAAATACTTACTTTCTTATCCCATGGACAACTCACTCTGAGTTGCTTAGAATCTGAAATCTTTCCAGTTGTTAGTTGGAGAGGTAGTGTGAGCTCAGGTAGAAGCAAATTTGAGGTAAACTTCTCATCGTTGTTTCATAAAGAGAAGAAACTAATACTTGAAATATAGCAGCAAGTTTTTGGTATTTCATTTACATCACAGTGAGGTACAGTTCTGTATTTGGATCTTAATTCATACTTCCTCAGAAAGCACTGACATTTGGATTTGGGAGGAGGTTGTAATTCTTGGCTTGACATCTTTTTTTTTTTCAGAATTGTACCCTTTCTTAATTCATATTTTGGTCAAATCTTAAGGCATTATGTAATTTTTTTAATTGGGGGAGATTGTGAATACCTGTTTCTCTTGGAGAAAAGAAAATGCATAAAGGCTACCAAACAGAGTGAACATAGTGTTTTTCTAAATTGTCAGATTGTGCATGGGTCTCTAATACTTCTCAGGTTCTAGTCTGCTGGTGATATAGTTTCAATAGATGCACTAAGGAAAGTGCCAAGACCAGCTTTGACAGGGTTTTTTTTTGTTTTCTTTTTTTTTTTTTCCCCTCCTCCTCTTTCTCTTTTAATCCCTGTGGGGCTCTGTGATTTTTCATAGCTGGACTAAAGTTGTGTCAACGGGAGACTTGCACCATAAAGACTGAAATGTTAAAGAAAGCTACAAGGAACAGCTTTGAGGCAAGGTTTCAAGCTTTGTCATCACGCTTGAAGAATTTTCTGTTTAATGTACTGTAATGCAGTATTCAATGGGGACAAGTTTAATTGAGTTTTACACAACCCAGTTGGGAGTAGCGCTGCAAGGTAGGTGATGTCTAGGTTTTTAATCTTCCACTCCAGAGAGGCTTGTTGACGAAGTGGTTCTTTCTCTTTGTAAGAAAAAAGGGAAGCATGAGAAATGATACATCCGTGGATAAAACCAATTGGCAACCCCCAAAGGAATGAGGGCGATAAGGCGAATCCAGCACTTGTAAGAAATAAAAGAATCCAACTGTTCATTTAAATGAGAAACAACACATGTGATTGAGGAGGCAGGGAGGCTGGGCGCTGGAGAGGGGAGGAAGGGACTAACAAACAGAGCGGCTGGTGTCGGAGTTAGGCGTCCCGCACAAACAAGCCGGGGTTTGTCAGGCGGATTACCAAAGAGATAGTTAACGACGTGTATTTTTTAAAGAAAAAGGAGAGCCAGGCATTTCCTGTATCGCAGAAGGTGGCTGAAGTGGCAGGAGGGAGGGAGCTGCTGTTAGGGACGCCCTACTTAAAGAATCGCTATTCCTTCCCCGAGGCCTAACAGCGGCTCTCTGTCAAACAGCGTAAAAATAGCACTGGACCCTGTCAAAGAGAAAATAATACCTTCTGTGTAAGCTTTAGTGTATTAAACTGTAGTCCTGTTCAAGACACTTCTGCTAGAACTTAAGCAGCCGAAAGGATAAAAGCATGCAGTCAATATACTGCCAAATCATCTCCCCGCTTTGGCTCTGCATCCCTGCTAAAGCAAAAAATGTTTAGCTAGCCCTAAAAGCGCTGTCTGCCCTTCATTAAAAATTCTGCTCTTGCCAATCGTGTACAAGTACATGTTATAGCATATTTTAATTTTCACCTGTAAAGTGATACCGATACTGTTCCACTTGTTTTCTCTTAAGATATTTAAGAGATTTGACCTGGTATGTGACAGAAACCAAGTTTGTTGGTTTGTTTTGTCATTTAATGCTCATGCTGGCGTATTTGTTTGGAGAGATTTTCCTCCTCTCTCCAGAGTCGTTCGCTGGAGGAGACGCTATGTTGTGCGGTGATGGTTTTCAGGTTTTCTCCGCCATCTTAACATCACATCTCTCATTTTGCTTCATCAGAATCAACAGGACTTAACACATTGTCTTCTTTCGTAAAATATACTGAAGACCAAGGTTGGCATGAGCGTAAACAAGCAGTAGTTGGGGGTGCTTTGCCGCCAAGCGAGGTGTTTGCACACCTTTCGCGGAGGCTGTGGGGCGAGGGGAGCAGCCGCCAGGCAGTTCCTGCACATCTCCGTCCCGCTCCGCCGCCTCGCGTAGCCGCCCGCCCGCCGATGCCACAAACGAGCCCCAACAGCACGATTGGCCTCGCGCCTTTTTAAAAATGTGCCGGTACCCCTTTCTTTGCCCAGGTCGGGTGGCTTTCACACCCGCCCTAGGGGGAAGGAAGGCGGCCCTGGCTGCTAGTCCAGCCTGCTTTCGGGAGGAGAGCGGGGGGTGGGTTTCACAACAGTGTGGAACGCCTCGGTAACCAGCTATTGTGTGGGAGGGTTGAATTTCACCCGCAGAACACATACGGTGAGACAAATTGGAAATTGCAGCGGAATATGCAGAATTTGCACTGTGCTTCTTTCCAAGGTACCACTAGAATCCCTGTTAAATTTATAAATACAGTACACATGCAAAGTATAGAGCTGAGCAAATAATTCACAATGAATAATTTATCTGACAAATTTAGTCTTTTTTCTGCTCATGAAATATCCATGAACAGATCTGTGATTTGTAACTGCAACCTTTACAGTGCATTAGCATAGGGGATTTTTTAATTTAATTTCCTTGTGTAGTTTGGTGTAAAAAAGTAATTCCCTGTTATTAATCGTATTAGCATTTTAAATAGTCCAAAAGTAGGCTTTGAAGTTCAGCCATCAACTAAGTGAAGGGGCCAGAGGAGATAGGTGTTTTTACCTTGCTGCTGCTGTTCGTCCAGAAACATTTTTTCCGTAGCCTACATTTACAGGGAGACATCACAGCGATTTTTGTTTTTGCAGCCTGTCTGTTTGGCGTAGAAATACACAGAACTGTCTCTTCTTCAGTGGAAGTGAATATTCTGAACAATAATATCCAACGAAGCACAGCTTTCAGATTAAAACTGAGGTGGGAGGGCTTGGGAGGATGGGGCTGCACCCTCAACTTTTCTTAAAAACAACACATATTTTGAAGCATTTTGCAGTATATCTCTCTTGTAACACATAGAATATAACCCTATTGTAGCCTGACAGTGGCATACCTTTGCATATGCTGAAAGAATGAGGAGAAATGAGATTCATATTTCACAAGGCCTTAGCAAAATTTGAAGCCTATTTTCAGAATGAATTGGTTGTGCTTAAATAAACATAAAATAAAAGCCTGGGGTTTTCGAGAGTAAACAGTTTGAAAACATAGCATTAGAAGATATGTTTACTGAAGATTCTTAGACAATTTTTTTTTTCAGTATCTCTTCATCTTTCTATTCTAGTATTTCCTCTGTAGTCAAGCAAAATCATCACTATTTACTGTGGATTAAACCTTTAGGAGTTTAACCGGTTTCAGTTAAGTTGTCAAATGAATTTTTTTCAGCCTTGTTAAAAATACAGCTAGACATTTTACTGTTGATAACCTTTCAATTTATTGGATTTCTCCCGTGATTCCAGAACTTCCAAAATATTTTTTAGTGTTTCCCAAATTTTGTCTTTATCTCTGTAAAGCTGTAACCTCAGATGCAATGCTTAAGAAATGGGCAGAAATACAAGAAAATTTTAATTAAGGGGGGCTACGGTAACCAAAATAATGCATTTGTGCTTCATTTGACATACATAATGATAATATATATGTTTTGTGAGGCTCTCACAGATTTAATGTATAGCTCTGCTCAGAAGAACAGCTTTAACAATAATATCTATCTGGTCAATAGATCAGCTGATTGTCTGCGTACACAATTAAATCTGTAGGCTTTCCTGGGAAAAAAGTTCACTCTCTCATTTCTGATGGTAAGGCAGAATTCAATACAGCTAAGAAAGAGGCAACTGGATTTTACTCGTATGTGTCCTCCTCAGAACAGTTTAATAAGTTCCAAGCAGTTCTATATCAGTACAAACCTACTGAGGGCATGAATGCCTTGAACAGCTGCTATTAAAAAAAGACCTAATTTGGTCCTCAGAAACACTATAGTCAGTGATGAGTGATATAGAAAGAACCCAGCTTGACTTTCAGAGTCAGGATGAGTTTACGGACCTGTTATTTCTTATAAATGGATCCACTGAACATAGGAATAATTGAGGTGTCAGGAGAAGCCCAGCCTCTATTTATAATAGGCCATGACCACACATAATAAAAATAAATAATTGAATAATTCCTTTTTTGGTATTACATAATAACAAGAAGAAAAAATCTTCAGGACATTTGAAAACAAATCCCACAGCAATCAGCTGAACATTGTATGAAGAAAGAAGGAATTTTGGCGTCTCTCCATTCCGAAGACCTAAGACAGTTTTGTTTCGCTATTAGAAAAATAGGTGTAAGAACTCTGCTTGCCTTCTTTACAAAGCTGTTTCAAGCAAAGAAAAACCCGAATGTTCTCAGTGAAGGAAGTATTCATACAATCTCCCAAAATGTTGGTGTAGGTAGATTAGGATATAATAAAAGCAGATACTGTAGCAGGTCCTCTGAAATAATCCCAGGTGCCAAGATCCATCCATCCATTCTTTCATCCATCCAAATTCATTGAAACCAGTGCTCAACCTGAAGGGACATTGCTGAGCAGATCTAGCCAAAGCCTGGTGAACGAAAATCTAAATTGGCATCAGTGGAACTGTGATTTAGCCCAAACGGCAGACTGTGTCAAGTCTCTAAAGGTGATTCTGAACTTTATCCTTCCCAGCATTCCATTTGTACATGTCATAATTTTGCCATTTCACAGCTGAGAGTGAAATAAGATCAGGGAACAAGGGGTTTTCCGAGTACCACCATACTGGACATCTTTGTCCCTCTCACAGAAGTATGAGTGCACTTGCATGTTTGTCTTCTGAGGAAAATAAAATAAAATAAAAAGAGCATTACTCTACAGGCAGTCTTCACGCAGAAAACCAAAGCAATCTGTAGAGTACCTATATATTTCCTTCAGTTGCATTCAGGTAGAATATTTTGGTGAAGCACGTATCTCCAGCCTCCATAGAGACATACAGACCAACACTTAACATGGATCTGCATTCCAAATTTATTTTTTGAAGTAATAACAGGTTCCAGTAGTATTTTTAGTTTTCATTCGGTCGCATGTAAATGGTTTGTATCCAGAGATGACAGCCACATCCACACCTGAAGACATCGGGGTGGTTAGCTGCTTGCTCTTTGACGTGCTTGTTCTAGAAGGTGACCTTCTGAACATCACATCTAGTGCTCATGATGGAAAGGGAGAGACTGGTTCTGTACATCATGCTGTGGGAGGGAGACTTGGAGTTTTGTGACTTTCTGGAGATGGAGCAATTAGAAGAGTAAAAAATGCAGGGACCACTAAATGAAGAAGTCATAGATGATCCAAGGGGAGAAAATAAGTGTTCTGTTTAAACCTTGTGCTGGTGGGATGATTGTGTGATTTAGTAATGGGAGCTATTTCAAGTTACTTCAAGCCTGTGTTTCAATGGCAAATCACTGAATTTAAATCGATAACTCTTGAGAGCAGTACAAATGAGAGCTAATACCTGTGCAGCTGCAAGAATTTTGTTTGATTGTTTTTTCTTTCTAAAAAATGACAATAAAATAATATATTAAGATAACATAATTGGGTAGGAATCAGCAGGGCTTAAATGCAATCAACTCTATAAAGGAGGAGTGTGGAAGCTGTTACAAACACATGAAAACATCACCCAGAAGCACAAACTGCGGAGATGAAAACATGCAGGGAAAAAATAAGAAAGTGAGAATTTATCTTTCTTTCATAGATGATAACATCAGCACACCTATTATTAATAACATAATATGTAATCATGAATATCTATGAATTTCTTATAAATATATCATAGGTATTTGTTCTATCTTACATTATAATTAATTTCTGATATTGTCTTGATGCAGCCGGAAACAAGTTCTAAGAATAAACTC
The DNA here is from genome assembly GCF_000690835.1 of Fulmarus glacialis. Lineage (NCBI taxonomy): Eukaryota > Metazoa > Chordata > Aves > Procellariiformes > Procellariidae > Fulmarus > Fulmarus glacialis. Next base: position 104,431 of record NW_009201421.1, read on the forward strand.
TCAAGATTCATACTTGTAAATACTAACTCTGAAGTCTAATAATGAGCTCATCTATACAAGTTATTCATTATTTCACTTGCAATCAAGTGAAGATCAGAAAATAGGAGTAGTATCGTATTATGAAAAGAACAAACTTTACAGGAAATTTTATTTTGGCATTAGAGAGTTTGGAGCTTTGTAATCGCTTTCTGGAAAAGCATTGTTTCATTTTTTCCTGTACAGTTTCTGAATTTTATATTGAAATTGCAAAATCAATTCATTTTCAGATTTTTTACTGCATTCCTACAAATGCTGCCTTGAGCTTTCCCACTACATATCTAGTTTTTGCCGAAACGCAGCCGTTTATAGCTGGTTTTGCCAAATTAAGAGAGCTTCATTTCCATTTCACCAGAATTTAGGAAAAGGAGTTTAAATGTGAGATCATTGAACAGTGATTTAGCCTTCTAAGTGATGGCTTAGTATTTTGAGAAGAAATTAAATTAATTCTGTTAAATTTGAATTATTTTTTAATTTTTTTTTCTATAGAATGGTAAGTTTTCTATTGAAATGGAGAGCTGTACATGCTTGGGGTACAGCCCAATTCTGTTAACAAGATGTGTTGCAATTGCTAAAGAATTGCAAGGAATGAATGACTCCCCGGAAACGAACAATGGAAAATATAGTTGCGTTAATCAGTCCATTTTGTCTTCCTTTTGCCAAGGAAAAAAAAAAAAGAAAAAGCAAGCATGCAAGCAAGCATCATACTCTCTGATATTAAAATCTATGGGAATTTGATGAGATAAAAGAAATGTTAAATGAACATTCTTCGTCTAAACAGACATGTCTAGAAAGGCAATTTTAGTAGTACAGCAGTGTAGCATTTTGTTTTTTCTGCAATAAAGCCATCAGATCAATAAAAAATTATGTAGCAGATTATTATTACACTGTGCTCACCATAGCTCTAATCGTAAATAATACAGCAGTTATCCTGGTTATATTAATTATAATTAGAATGCAGATAATGCAGACGGTCTTTTATTACTAGAGCCAAATCAATTTTCCAGTGTTATTCAATGCAAGGTCACACAAAGTTGTTGAAGCTCTTAGACTTCTTATGAAATGACCTGCATATGTAAGAGAGGGTTTGGCTCAGCTGTGTAAGACACATTGACTGGGAAGTGCATTGAAATAATTACAGCCATGAACTCTTGCCTATAATGGCAGAATTTCATTTTATAAAGTAAGCATAGCTGTAATCCAGGCTCCTTTATGGTGGGAAGCCTCATAAATCTTTCAGAGAAGACCAAGTCTTTCTCTTATTTGTAAAGCAGAAATCAAAATGAATTAGTTTCAGTTGTTATTCTTTCCATCTGTACTGTTGTGTTAAATATACTGAATGGGCTCATGTTGTGTATTAATATGGAAAAAAAATTAAAAGAAGAAAATATTTAATGGAGATATTTCGCTGCATTATTTTAACATAGACTGCTTTAAAGTTCACTAGTTTAGGCTCTGGGGCTCTCCTGGATCACTTAAAGCTTTTATCATCTTTTAGGATTGCACTGGCTTAATGTATTTGTCTTCTATCTCTCATGGCTTCAGTTTAACTCAGACTCACAGAGGAACTGATATGCTTAAAATGTGCCTCTCTGTCCTGTAACTGATGAGCAGATTAGTAGGACACTGCCAGATAATCATCTCTGAGATGCATTGGATTCATCTGCGTAAATGACACATGGCAGAGAGAGGGAAAGATCATGGAAAGTCGTTTAGTTTTGTGCTTTTCCGTTTTCTTTAAGCATGTATACAGATGGCCATTAGATATGCTCTGTGCCGGGTTCTTGCAGTTTTGAATTCACTTTTCTTCTTTTTGTTCTATCTGTCATGTACCGAAGTGCTTCCAGAGAAACAAAGCAAACAACAGTAAACAGAGCAGAGGCTGCAAGTAGGAGCTAGTTAGTGAGAGGCACAATGCTAGGAGCAATTTAAAGAATAAAGGGTTTGTTGCTATTTGCTGGCTCGCTTACTTTGTTTTCTTTTGCTTTGTTACTCAGTAGAACAGATGCTATAGGAAAAAGGGAATAGCCCTCCCCAGAAAAAAACACGCATTTATTTGAAGAGAGTGGTGATACTTAAATCTCTAATATTCCTCTAAAACCGTGCTCTCAGGTGGGTTTCCAAATCTGCTTTTAAATCGGCGGGAGTTTGCATGTGTATCAGAGTATAGTGGTCCAGGCAATCTCCTACATGCCCATGTGTGTGTTTGGTCTTACTTTGGTCTTACTTTGGCCTCTAACTCATACCTTAAGTCAGCAGTGTGATGGCATTTTAAAAAGGGTCACTGATCACTTTTTGCTTTTTAGCTTGTCATAAATCCTATTATCAGCAGTACCTGAGCTTGAGGAATCCAGTCATTTGAATCAAAACGCTTCCTTCTGACAATAACCAAGGAAGGAGGCAAAGCCATTTGGCAAGCAAATGAATCTTAAGTACACACACTGGAAATGTTTATACTTTGTTCTAGATAAATGTGGCATATCACAGTGTTCAGCTTATAGAATGTGAACGGGGTTTATGCGTGAGTGACAATGTGAGAGAAATAGAGGAAAGGATGTTAGGGAAAACTTAGTATAAATGGACTTTGAGGCTTTACTCAGATATTGGAGATTTGCACTTTCAAACCAAATTATTCTACCAGGTAAATAAAAAAAAAGAAATAAATGCTCTTCAGAGATATTTCCATGACGTGTATGATTTTATACCTATGATACTTCTCATGGATATCTCAGTTCTGTGTGAGTTGATTTAATCTTATCTAGAGATAAGTTGATCTCTCTGAGCCCCACCTGCCTCTTTATTTTGGTGGCAGTAATTTAATCAGGATTTCCCATAAGCCTCCCATTCTCTACAAACACATTGCTGGGTTTTTTTGGCTTGGGTTTGTGTTTTAATTATAATAATGTAATAGCACTTACAGGTTCAGGGCATCACTTCCTAAGCTTGAGGTGTAAGATAGAACAAGGAAACATTGGGGCAAAATTTATTTTAGTTTATCAGTTTTACTGAAGTTGCTGCTCCATTTTAGCTGTTACAAGAGCCCAGCATCCTTTTCGTCCTTTCCTTCTAAGTTGGTTGTTTTTATAAAAAGGAAGAAAACTCACACTTTTGAAAAGTTCGTGTTAAAACCAAGCAGTACAAAGGTACGCTATATGATTGCTTGGTGTACAACTTTTCTTTTTTTTTGCTTAAAAAATTCTTAAACTCATGGTATATATTCTTGTGAGGGGTTTTTTTTAAGGCACTCTATCTCAGAGGTAGCATGTGTATCAGGGGAGGCACGGATTGCTATGGTAAGTACCCCTGCTTCAAATAATAGGATTTGGGAATTATTTTCAGTCCAAAACATAAGGGAAAAAAATGTCTAAAAGTGACCTTGTCGTCTGAATTAACTTCCATGAGATTCCACTTTAAAATGATATGCCCAGTATTATCATTTTACTGCCAAAAACTGGGAACGCTTCCAAATTTTGACTTACAAATTATTGTACTTCCAACTGAAAAAAAAAAAAGGAAGCTTTTTGAAGTACTTCTTTTGGTTGAATACTGTAATAGATGGCTCTGTAAAATCCTGCGTAAATGGCCAAGACCGCAAGTTCGAGCTGCCCCCAAGGCAGTCTTATCTTACACGCAGGCTTTTAGAAGATTTTTGTTTTGTTCTTGAATGTGTGTAGTTTATGTGTTTCATCAGAAGATGCCTGGTTTTTTGCCTGACTCTACACCCCTATGTCAATACCACTCAGGTTCATGAGGGGAGTTAGCCGCGGGATTTGTGCTGCGCTGAAGAAGAAAGATTATCTTTCCTGTAGGGTGGGGGGGAAGCGTATTGTGCACGTCTCTAAAGTAAAGACTGCGGGAAAAAATGAAGAGGGCATAACTTTTTAATACACAATAGCATTCCTAAGTTAATATAGCATGCTGGAATTTAGTGGAACATTTTATTATTCGGTGATCATTTTTCTTTACATCTTGTAAATAAAATGTTGCTCGTCTTAACGGGCATTCAGCAGCAGCAGGGTAGGTTTCCAATCAGCTACACAAACCGCTGCTCTAAGTGCACTTGATACTGTCTCCAGCAAATAGCTTTAGAAAATATCCTTCCTACCGTACGTACCCTCATGTGAGGATTACCTGCAATGATACGATACATCCTCGTACATTCAGGCGGCCTCGTGTGCCTCTGATCTATGCTGGCTTTCACTGCCACTGTTTCCGAAATGGCCTTTCTGCCTCCCGATCACAACATGAAACAAAAAAGTACCATCTGGACACTGCATGCTAAAAAGTCAAAGATCTGTGTGCTATATTATGCCCAAAAGGACATTTTCTTGTCAGTTAAGCCGCCATGTACTTTAGTCTGTCACTGATAACTAACAAAATTACAGTATGGTAATTTTAATTGGAAGCGATCCATTTTTATCCCTCAGGTTTTTCTTTTATTCCCTGTGGCAATCTTCTTTTGCAGCAGGCTCTGTGGCTGCGGAGCGGGCGCGGGCAGAGCCCAGTGGGAAGGCAGAGCCCAGCCGGGGCACCGCTGCGTCCAGCTGCCAGGGTGCTGCGCTGCCGCCGCTGCCCAGGAGTTTTGCCGCAGCCATTGATCCAAGCTTAGCACCACACGTCCTTTTTGTAATTCCTTAATTCTGCTGCTTTTTTACTCACCTGGAGTCCCACAAAGCCATTTGACAATTAAGGCTGTAGAAGGAAAGAGGCGATCCCCCCGGCTCTGCTGGAGGTTGGCAAGATGCTGATACAGGCCAGGGAAGGAGGCACAACGGGGTTAGATGGAGAAGGTGAACCTTCCCCTGTTTAAAAGCTGTAAGTAAGAACATTTAGGGCATCAGTGTTGTCCTTCCTGGGGAGGCAGAGAGGGAGTGAGAGCCTCTCCTGAAATAAGAACTGCATCAGTGACTGCAGGCGTACAGAGGAGGGGGTAGCTTGCTTTTAGAGGGCAAAAACCAGGGTAAGGATGGGAAAGTGGAAAAGAGGAAAAGGAACCAAACCCGTGGGATCTGAAAGACTGTACTTTCATTTTAATGTATACATAACGATTGATGTTATTTTGCTTATATTTATTTGTCTGTTTGTTATCTGAGTGGTGCACAGTGCTGGGAATTTTACTGTTTTTTCCTTTTATCTCGATGACTCAGAAAAATAAAAAATGCAGCTTATAATGTTGGCTTATGGCCTGGCAGAGTAGAAGGGGGTGCAAGCCAAACTCCCAGTCACCTGAATCTCCTCGCGGAGGAGAATTGGGTAAACACTTCAAACTTGGAAATAAATTCTGTGTATGAACGTCCCAAAATAGAGTAAATCTGCATATGGACATAGATACACAAATAGTACTTGAGCATCTCTTTTAAGAGAATTTGGGTCTCTGCAGCATTAGTGCCAGATTAAAAACACAACATACATATTTTCCAAGTTACAATTTTGTGGAGCTGAACCTAAAGTGCCATTGTCCAGTTTCACAGCATCTTAGGTCAGAAGTCTTGTAGTCCAATACCAAAAGATAGTTGGTGCATTACTAGCTAGATTTTGATAAAGCTTTTAATGAAAAGATAAATATATACATTCTAAATTTAACGGATCAACAGTTCTTATCACCTTAAGAATTATCTTTAAATATACCAAAAATAGAAAATGTGAAAACAAGCATCATTATCACTTCAGTCTAAAAATGGGGCTGGAATTGTGACTGAGAGAATGGCATGGGAAAAAGAGAATGACGTGGAATGTAAGTGGCCTATAGACTGGGCACAAAAGTTATCCTCCTGAATTTTCATTGCATTATGTCAGAGGCCTTTTTTCCTTAACAAAAGTTAAATGAAATGCTTTGTCTAAACATCAGAAAAATAAAAAATGAACAAATAAAAAATGAACAAGGTCAAAATTCATCTGCCCAATGTGCAGCTAAATTTATGAAAACAAGTTCTTTCTAGTTACAGTTTTGTTTTATGGTTTAGCTAGGTTCAGTTATTTTTGTTGCTCCAAATAAAAGATGGAAAAATACAAAACAAGGCAGTGGGTCATGTTGTTTAGTAGGAGAATGCCAATGGTGGGTCCAATTCAGTGTTCTCCTCTGGATCATCATTTGTGTGCTATGTAAAAATATGTCAGTAGAGGTTTTCAAAAGCAGCAGAAAGTACTAAGTAAAAATGATTCAGACAATGCATCAGCTGAGAAAAATCCGTACAGAGAAGTGGAAACTCTGCACTGCAACGTTTTCGTCCTGAAGGACCCCGGCTGAAGCAAGCCTTTTAAGCTGTAATGTTGATCATCGGTATCCCACACGGATCCCTGGCAGGGTAGCTTTCATGCAGTTGTGCTGGCAGTGTTTCATTTCTTAGCTGCTGCCTCGAGAAGCCTTGCTCAGGAGACAGAGGCGATGAAAAGGTTAATGGGAAGCCCTGATAAATCTGCAGAGATTGCCTCTGTCTGTATCCTTAGAACCTCTTATATGTATCAAAAGACATAGCCTACACCTAAGGAAAAAACAGATTTTTTGAGTTTAATGTAGTATTTATGACAGCAAACCAGCATGGTTCTCATTCCCAGCTCAGAGCACTAGTGGGCTTTCGGTGAGGCGGCGCTGAAGCGCCTGGGGAGCCTGGGCAGGAGCGTGGTACCTCCATGCCCTGGTGGCACTGCCAGCCAGAGCATCCGCTGCTGCGGTGCACGGAGAGGTAGCGTGGCCTTTCCCAACTTTCCTTCCACAAGACGAAGAAAGTTTTGGATTGCAAAAGATTAAATTCTTACATTCGGGCCAAGTCTTCAAAAGAGCACATCCGACCAGCAGCTCAGTGCAGACGTTCCCTGTGCAATGGCTCCCGTGCCGCCTGGCTAATCCTCGGGCGCACTCCATTGTCGAGCATCTCCAGCCTGAATCACTAAAGGCTGTCTTCCAGTCCCTCTCTCCAAGCATCCTCTGCCCCAAAAGAAGGTGACATTTTATCACAAGTGATATTTTCCTGACAAACTTACAAAAGGCATATTTGATTTTTTTTCTAACAATGTCTTGCTATCTATGTTTATTTTAGCCTAGTCACAGTCCTGTTACAACTTTTTTTATCAGACCTTGAAAACTGAGTAGAAAAGTAGATTACTGCCTTTTCCTTCCACTTTTGGAAAGCTGGAATCCAATCTAACTCAAAACATAAAATATACTTTTGTTACCACAAGATTGCAGCAGAGGTTAGTAGCAATGTACATTTTATAGTATATTTTCTCTGAAGGGAGAGTTCACACTACAACTATTCAAACTATATAGTGTGTGAATTCAGGACAAAAATGAATTTAGTTTCCATTTTTCCATTCATCAGAGATGAACACTAAATGTAAAGTTCAGATTCAAATAAAAATTTCTCCAGGTCTGAATCTAGTATTTTGGGCTGGTTCTTTTACAACTCACAGGGATAAACCCCACAATAATTGAAAAGTCCATGTTTCATTACATGTGGGAAATATAAATGGGCATATATTTTCTTGGGAGGTGGGAGTCTTAACTCTATGATAGTAGTAATAGTACTTGTAATAGTACAGTAAATTTATGATAACTTCATTTAATTAGTCTAGCTAACTTAGCTTTAGTGACTTATAGGCTGGGTCACAAAAATGTGAAACCATTATTTACATATTTGTTGACTATAATTGTTAACCACTATAATACTGTCCTGGAGGTCCATGTAAGAGTTCTGTATTTGCACAGTGATTTCACCTTAAAGCAGGACTAATGCTCAGTGTTTTGTCACCTCGTATCTAGATTAGATATAGGCATTGTTCATAGGATGCTTGTATTTTAAAATTTATTTTTTTCCACATGATTTTATTTAGATTTGCAGGGAAAATATTTAAAACTTAAGTGTTTTCAAAATCTTGTATCTTTTTTCATAACTGTTTCTGCTACTGTTTTAACAGTCCCGTGTTGCAATGAGGACATGACTGGGAAAAAAAAACAGAGAGAGGAGCTGAATGCAGACAGACAACATGCTTTAGCAAGCAGAGAGTATTTAGTCAGCATGGTATACATTGGTCTCAGCACGCCAGCAACAACCAAATTTATAGATATATTGGAAGGGGAAGGGAGATTTAGGTTTGAAAGAAGAAGAGGTAGCTCTGGGGGTGCTGATGGAGGGCGTATCAGAAGTCTGAGGGGCACTGCTGAAAGCACAGGCGTAGGTTTTTGAAAATTTAAGAAGAGTGAGTTGGAGGCTTGGCTTATGTATCAGGGGAAGATTGAGCAGACTTCATGGTAGTGAGTGAAAGAGGAAGAAAATATTCCATGGAAAGATTGTGTTTCATCCAGTAGAAGAGGGAAACCAGCAGAGATAGGCCAAGACAGGCATCACATGGCCAAGGCAATGGAAAGGAAATATTATCTTTGTAACAGCATTCTGACTAGATACGAGTACTGTAAGGTTTTTGCAATTAACAGTGTGATCTTAGCTGTGTGGACGGATGGGAAAGGCTGTGCTTTTGAAAGGTTAAACGAGAAGGGTAGAAGCAGTCTTAAGCAAGATCTGAAGGGAGATTAAGAGCTGTTTTGTCCAGGCTGCACTTGAAATGGGGGGCTGGGCATCAGAGAAGCAAGGCTAGCTGAACTTTGGCATGGAGCAGAGTGGTGTATTTGCCATTTAATTAGTCTAAGATTCCTATATCTCAATACAATCTTATCCAAGTCAGAAGACAGAAAGAAGTAGGGTGTTCATCAGACATCCTGCTGTAGAGACAGTGTTGAAAGGGAATCTGGGAACAGATAGACTGAGAGGGAGAAATGAGAAATAGCTGCAGTCTTTTTAGAAATGGAAAGTGCATTCCAGAAGCTGCTACAGAGGTGAAAGGACAAAGGAGAAAATTTCAAATCATAAAACCAAATTGGACACGGGATAAAACAGGTTTGGGCTAGAAGACAGTAGGAGTGTCTTGATTTCTGCTCTGAGGCAAAGTACTTGTTGCTTTCTAAAGCACTACTCATTTTACAGCATCAATCCTTTCTTCCTCTACAACTGCAAACAAAACAAAGCCCTGAAACATATAGTTTAAAATTCTATCCATATTTAGTTATGTGTATGTCACTTAAGATTGTAAAAACCTTAGGGCAGGAATAGTGTTATTTATATTTGCACATTTATTTGTATGGCACCACACACAAAGTTATCACTAAATAAATGGTTGCCATGAGTAATTAGTTGATCTCTGTCTTTAAATGTTCATTAGACATCTAGATAAAATGAAGATGCTACCTCAGTCCATTGTTAATAGACTTAAGCTTTCTTTTACTCTTGGGTTTTTTCTACCTCTTCTATATATAAATCTTCCTTTCACTGTGCTGTTGCAGAAAATTGTCGTTACTTTTACCTCCATATAATAGCTTTATAATTTCTTTCTACTGGGAAGAGAAGAAAATTTAGTTTCTCACCCTGGAACTTCAAGTAAACAACAACAAAAAAAATGCTTGCCAGGAAGATACAGGTATGGAGTATAGTTCTTCCCCTGAAACAGGAAGGGAAAAATAAAAAGATTGCAAAGTCTTTCCGCACTTTCTTTCAAAGGCAATTCTGGTGTCCTGTTACTGAAGGAGAAAAATCAATTGAGAATATTAAGAGAGAAAGGGAAGGTGGTGCAAGTGATAATAAATTACTCAAAATCAACATAGTCACAAATGATTTCACAGAGCAGCACTTAAAAAAAGAATTAAGGAATAGGAATTCTAATGCAGGCAGTTATATTTTTGGAACTGTAATGTCAAACAAATAGTTCCTTTTGCTAGAGGAATGAATGGATCCAGCTTTACAGTATCATATGAGCATTCTGACTTTCAAAAACCCTCTACTTCTGTACTTGAAATCAGTTTGGAACAAGGAGAGTGAAGCTCTGGAACAGGTTATGTAGGCTGCATCAGTAGAGGTCTTTAAGGAAAGAAAGACTAGATGAAATAGCTTCTAGATGAATTAAAGTACTGTTTATTCTGTCTTGAGACAAGAGGATGGAACAGATGATCTCTTTTGCAGCTATACACTTAGAGAATTTGAGGGAGCAAAAGAGATAACATTTAGAAGATAATGTCAAATACCTAACTGATCAAACACTACTGTACGCACCTCTCGGGGCTTATGATCGGTTGCAATATCAGAGATGACAGGGTACCCTTTGCAGAAAATTCACTCCGTGCTCTGGAATAATATAATGTGTTATGAAACAGTGACCCCCTTGTACCAAATATAAGGCTGTAAAATTCTTTCAGAACCAGATGCAGGAAGTCAAAATTCAAATGTTCTTGGTATAAAGGCAATAGTAAGAGAAGTATATGGATAGATAAAGCAGAGTTTAAAGCAGAATCATTCCCATTTCTGGTTTAAATATGAGTGCCTTCTCTTGCTGTAGTCTACTTTGAAACAGCCCATCAGGTCTAACAGTAGAGCTACTAGCAAACATGCTAGTCAGTAGATCTACTAGCATTTCTTCAAGGATAAACTATTGCACTAAAGGTTAAAAAATAGAATGTATTTTCTAAATGCATTTGAAAAGGGAAAGAACTGGTGAAAAAATCTCTGTAAGATAAAAACAGTCTTTGAAATGATGTAAAGGCTGGCTCTGTCCCTCATTAGTCTACTCTGTTCTTCCTTGTTCAGCTCCAAAACAAAATGTCAACGGATTCAGAAAGGTATTCTTTATTTATTATTAATTTCTATTCTTTACCAGAATGTGCATCTTACAAAACTGTTAAATCTAAAGTAAGAGACAAAGGCTCCTAAGTTAACCATGTAATCCCTTTGATCAATGGATTGTTTTCAGAGAAATGGCTGAGTTCAAAAATACTAATGTCACAAGAATGCTAGATTTTATACATAAAGCGACCTCACATATGCAGGGCAGGTTAAATGAGCCTTTCTGCGGGTTCTTGATCAGCGTGCTGCCGCTCCTCTAGAATGTGGCCAACGCAAGTGAACTGGGAGCCGTCATAAAATAATTCCTGTGGAATATACCAATATTCAGCAGCAGCTTTTCACCCTAGCTGGTCAAATATATGACACTTCTGTAGAGATAATGAGGAAAAAGAAGTTAAAAATTTTCAAGGCATAAAAAGAATTATCTCCGTGCATTCCAATCTAACACTTTGTGCCTTTTCCCCCTCTTTGAGAAACACTTTTTTGGTTTTACTAATGAGTAAGAAAAGAAGATTGTACTGAGCTGTGAATTGCCTTTTTCTCTCTTTGTCATGGTTTAACCCCAGCCGGCAGCTAAGCACCATGCAGCCGCTCGCTCACTCCCCCCTAGTGGGACAGGGGAGAGAATTGGAAGAGTAAAAGTGAGAAAACACGTGGGTTGAGATAAAGACAGTTTAATAGGTAAAGCAAAAGCCGCGCACGGAAGCAAAGCAGAACAAGGAATTCATTCACTACTTCCCATGGGCAGGCAGGTGTTCAGCCATCTCCAGGAAAGCAGGGCTCCATCACGTGTAGCGTTTACTTGGGAAGACAAACGCCATCACTCCAAACGTCCCCCCCTTCCTTCTTCTTCCCCCAGCTTTATATGCTGAGCATGACGTCATATGGTATGGAATATCCCTTTGGTCAGCTGTGGTCAGCTGTCCTGGCTATGCTCCCTCCCAAATTCTTGTGCCCCCCCCAGCCTACCCGCTGGTGGGGTGGGGTGAGAAGCAGAAAAGGCCTTGACTCTGTGTCAGCACTGCTCAGCGATAACGAAAACATCCCTGTGTTATCAACACTGTTTTCAGCACAAATCCCAAACATAGCCCCATACAGGCTACTATGAAGAAAATTAACTCTACCCCAGCCAAAACCAGCACACTCTTTTTAGTTAAAACTTGGCACGGAGAGATGCGAGTACAATTATTAGTACTGGAGATTGTGAATATCTTTTGAAATGGAGTGCATTTGCCAAAAAACTGTCAAACTATAAGTGACCTGAATCTTGCTCATGAAACCATCTATTAAAAGTAGTGACCCACTAACCTCATTTTTCCAGAAAGACTGTTGGGCAGTTATGGCAGGACAATCTGAGAGATTTATAAAACTTTTAACTTCTTTGGGAGTCAGACAGTAAGATTTCAGGTGCAGAAGCAATAGAAAATCACCAGTAATTTAAGCAGGAGGTACTGTTGCCAAACGAACTGTGTATATTTAGACAGCTTCGTTAATGTTCCGCTCTTC